>NC_137975.1:49775514-49973877 GCF_963924665.1 Micromys minutus | reverse complement strand
TTTTGTTTTTGTTTTTTGTTTGTTTGTTTTTAAACAAAGCAATAGAGGGCTGGTGAGAGGACTCTGTAGAAACACTTGCCATGGGGGCCCAAAACATGAATTGGTTACCTGGATCTTGTAGTGGAAGGAAAGAGCTCCACAGAGCCTTCAACTCCTCCATTTAATTTTACTGAGAAGACATCTCCTCTCTCTCTCTCTCTCTCTCTCTCTCTGTCTCTCTCTGTCTCTCTCTCTCTCTCTGTCTCTCTCTCTCTCTGTCTCTCTCTCTCTCACTGTGTGTGTGTGTGTGTGTGTGTGTGTGTTTGTGCGCGCGCACGCGTGCATGTAATACTTCCATATGAAAACTGGGTGGGAATTAGTCTTGTTAAATTTATAAAACTAAGTTGAACATTTTCAAGAAACTATGGAAGATGATTCATTTTCTATGACTTTTTAGTTAAGAACACTCATTTATCCACACTTCTTTCCTCTTCTTCTGTTTTATTTCTCTCTTTCCTCTTCTCATTTTTTAAATTGAATATTTTTTATTTACATTTCAAATGTTATTTCCTTTTCCAGTTACTCTTCCATTCCCCCAATCTTATCTCTCTTCCACCCACTTCTATGAGGGTGTTCACCCACCCACCCCTTCCACTGACAGTCCCCTCCACTGGGACATCGAGCCTTGGCAGAACCAAGGGCTTCTCTTCCCACTGATGCTCAATAAGGCCATCCTCTGCTACATGTGCAGCTGGAGCCATGAGTCGATCCATTTGCACTCTTTGAATAGTGTTTAAACCCTGGGAGCTCTGGTTGGTTGGTGTTGTTGTTCTTATGGGGTTGTAAACCCCTTCATCTCCTTCAATTCTTTCTCTAACTCCTCCACTGGGGACCCTGTTCTCAGTTCAATGGTTGGTTGTGAGCATCTACCTCTGTGTTTGTCAGACTCTGGCAGAGCCTCTCAGGAGACAGCTGTATCAGGCTCCTATCAGCATGCACTTCTTGGCAGCAGCAATACCATCTGGGTTTGATGGCTGTATATGAGCTGGATCCCCAGGTGGGGCAGTCTCTGGATGGCCTTTCCTTCAGTCTCTGCTCCAGACTTTGTCTCTGTATTTCCTTCTGTGAATATTTTTGTTCCTCCTTATAAAAAGGACTGAGGATCTGCACTTTGGTTGTTCTTCTTCTTGAGCTTCATGTGGTCTGTGCATTGTATCTTGTGTATTTGAGCTTTGGGGCTAATATCTACTCATCAGTGAGTACATACCATGGGTGTTATTTTGTGATTGGGTTACTTACTCAGGATGATATTTTCTAGTTTCATCTTTTTGCCTAAGAATTTAATGAAGTCATTGTTTTTTGTCTTCTTTTTTAAAGATTTGTTTATTTTATGTATGTGAGTACACTGTTGCTGTCATCAGACACGCTAGAAGAGAGTATCAGATCTCATTTCAGATGGTTGTGAGCCACCATGTGGTTGCTGGAAATTGAACTCAGGACCTCTGAACGAGCAGTCAGTACTCTTAACTGCTGAGCCATCTCTCTAGTCTAAAGTCATTGTTTTCAATAGCTGAGTGGTACTCCATTGTGTAAATGTACCACATTTTCTGTATCTATTCCTCTGTTGAAGGACATCTGGGTTCTTTCCAGCTTCTGGCTATTATAAATAAGGCTGCTATGAACATAGTGGAGCATATGTCTTTGTTATGTGTTGGAGCATCTTTTGGGTATATACCAAGGAGTGGTATAGCTGGGTCCTTAGGTAGTACTATATCCAATATTCTGAGGAACTTCCAGACTGATTTCCAGAGTGTTTGTACTAGCTTGCAATCCCACCAACAATGGAGGAGTGTTTTTCTTTCTCCACATCCTCGCCAGCATCTACTGCCACCTGAGCTTTTTATCTTAGCCATTCTGACTGGTACGAAGTAGAATCTTGGAGTCCATGAGCATGAGGCCATCTTCTTTCCATCTTCTGAGATCTTCTTCAGTTTCTATTTTCAAGAGACTTCAAGTTCTTGTCATATAGATTTATTTTACTTGCTTGGTAGAGTCACACCAAGTTATTTTATATTGTTTGTGACTATTGTAAAGGGCATCATTTCTCTAATTTCTTTCTCAGTCTGTTTATCCTTTGAGTAGAGGAAGGCTGCTGATTTGTTTGAGTTAATTTTATATCCAGCCACTTTGCTGAAGTTGGTTATCAGCTGTGGGAGTTCTCTGGTGGAAATTTTTGGGTCACTTAAGTTTACTATCATATCATCTGCAAATAGTGATATTTTCACTTCTTCCTTTCTAATTTGTATCCCTTTGACCTCCTTTTGTTGTCTAATTGCTCTGGCTAGGACTTCAAGTACTATATTGAATAGGTAGGAGAGAGTGGGCAGGCTTGTCTAGCCCCTTATTTTAGTAGGATTGCTTCAAGTTTCTTTATATTTAGTTTGATGTTGGCTACTGGTTTGCTGTACATTGCTTTTTATTATGTTCAGGTGAACAACCCTAGGGGCTTTTGCCAGCCTTACACCCACCGCCTCAGGTCAAGTCTAGGCCAAGTTCCATTCTCCACCCACAGATCTCGGGAGGAACAGGAACATTCTTGAAAAACTGAAGAATGTCCTGACTGATAGTCACTTGACCCTCTGGTCCTAGATAGAGTTCAAATGCCTGTCACATGCTTGCTAGCCAAGAGATTCAAATGTCAATACACTTAGTCAATAAGTTTAAACTATAACCTTGATGATGTAACCTGCACCCCTAAAAGGTATTAAAAACTGCTTGTAACAGCCTTTTGGAGTCACCTCTCATCTGGATGTAGGCCACCCCAGTGCACTAGACTAATAAAACTCTTGCTTTTGCACCGATCCCCAATCTTTCATCTCATTCATGGGAGCTTCAAATAGATGAGACTCAATTTAGGTCTTACAACTTTCTTTATTTCTTCCTTGACCAAGTTATAATTGAGTAGAGCATTGTTCAGCTTCCATGTCTGTGTGAGCTTTCTGTCATTTTTGTTGTTATTGAAAACCAGTCTTAGTCCCTGGTTGTCCAAGACCAGATCAGTCAAACTACAGGTTTCCTAGAGCAGGAACTAGAATTGAAAGAAAAAAGACAATTAAACAAAGTTATAACATGACTCCAGCCAGTTCTGAGGCTGAAGCAAAGTTTTTATTATTCAGTCCTCTTTAAAACACTTTAATTACATGCAGAAAGATAGGATCAGTTCTGAGTCAAGGAACAAGCAAGTCAATAATCAAAAATCCTGTAAAAGTCTTTTCTGGGGGCTAGGCTGGGAGACTGAGACAAAGGGGACTTCCAAGAGACAAAGGGACTGTCACACCTACATCTGATGAGCCTGCCCTGATCTTCAAATGTTATTAATCCAAGCCAGTTTCCTGAGCCTAGGGCCAGAGTCAGATTCCTGCCTTGACTTTATTTCTATTGTCCTGGTGATGTCAACATTCTCCTCCTGAATGCTAGGATTAAAGGTGTGTGCCACCACCCCTCATCCACAGCCATTTCTTAATGTCACATTTCTCTTTTCTTTCTCTTGTAGTATAGGGGATTGAACCCAGGATCTCTTGCATACTAGGTATGTCTGTGATCCGTTATTCAGCTGTATAAGAAGTTCAAACTCACCCTGAACTGAAACTGGAGCCCAAATGGGCCTTTAATTTACGTTCCTCCACTTGTGAGTATCTGGGATTACAGACCCGGGCCAACCCTATGGAGGACAGCCACTCTGGTCAGTTAACTGGAAGTGGGCATGGTTAGGGACTGTCTCACCCACCACTTCACACCCTCATTTGTGCTTTTCCTCATTCATGTAACTGGAAGCTTGCCTGTTGAAGAATTAGTTTGTGGTTATGGAAACCTTTCTTGATCCTAGAGATAGGCTAATTTACAATGAACTGTTTCGTCCCTATAGTCTAATGTATATACGAAGAGGTTCTTTACTTCTACTGGAATCCTTTGAGGTTTGTTTTTGGTTGGTGGTCTCTGAATGAAAAAAGCTTACGTGAATCAAGCTTGGTTACCATATGGAAGCACACATGCAAGGGTACATTCTTTTCCTTTTCCTCTTTCTTTCTTTCTTTCTTTCCTTCTTTCTTTCTTTCTTTCTTTCTTTCTTTTATTTCTGTAGCAAGCAGATCTTTCAACAGCAAAAGAACAGTTAGCTGGAGAGATGGTGGAAAAACCCAGTGAACAAGGATCTATGAACTATAGTGGAGATCACCCAAGGAAGATGATTAGGGAGTCTCTGATTATCCCTGGATGTGTGGGTTTAAAGAGTCATAGTAATTGTGATAAAGTGCAAATAAAATATGGCTTCTTAAAATTTTGTTTGGTGTTTGCTCTAATGCACACAATGGCGACATGTGTTGAATCCAGAAGAGGTGTCAGGGTCTTCTCTACCACTCTCCACCTTGTTTTTTTGAGACAAGGTCTCTCACTGAAACTGGCAGCTAACAAATCTGGTTAGCTGGCACACCAGCTAGTAAATTGGCAGCTAACCGGCTACAGCAATTCTCCTCCTACAGTTCCAGGGTTATTAGGTATCTTCGTGAACATATCCAGTTTTTTGTATGGGTGTTGAGGATTTGAACTCTGCTCTTCCTGTTTGCACAGTCAATTCTCTTGACTGATGAGCCATCTTCCAGTTCCCTGAATGATTTTTAAAGTGTAGAGCTAAATGGCATTAGGAATATCCACAGTGTGATACAGCCGTCACTTACCATCCATCTTTAGAACTCTCTTCATGGTGCAAAACCAAAACTATGAACCAGTTAATACAGTTAATATCTTTACACTGACTCTGTCCCCTCCTTTTACTGACGACCACCAGTCTGCTTTTCGTCTCTGTCAGTTGGACTGCTGGGCACTTATGTGCTTCATGTGAGAGGATTGTACAGTGTTTGTCCAGTTGTGCTTGCCTTATTTCTCTTAGTGCAATATTATTAATCTCCATCTATATTGTAACATGTCAGAAATCCATTTCTTTTCCATGTTGAATAAGTTCTAGTGTCTGTAGTTAAACAGCAGTTCTATTTCTCCACATATACTTTTAGTGGACACTTGGGTGGTCTAAAAGACCTCTTGGTCATTGTTAGCAGTGGCAGTCTGAATGCTGTTGAGTAAATATTTCTTTAGAGGCCATTTCGGTTCCTTTATTGGCCACTTGGTTATACAGTAATGCTAAATTTAAAATGTCAAAGGCTCACCTCATTGTTTTTTGTAATGACCGTGTCATCATCTTACATCGCTATAGCAAGGTTTTATGTGGAACCAAATCTTTAGAAGGGGATATGAGCGTGTCCATGACAATTTTGGAAGGACACGCTATCTCTGTTTTCTAAGGCTGTTTTATTATATTACATAAATAGCCATGAGAAGGGGAAAAAATATCAGCCTCAAATACAAAAAGCTAGGGCCCAGAACAAAGGGACACAGATTTGCTTTCAGAACACATAGAAATATGAATAACCCATGAGGATTGCCCTACCAGTGCATGAATGTGAAATGTTTTCCACACTCATGCTCCAGCTGGATTTTGGAGATGTGGAACCTCTGAGATGGGGGACTCGCTGACAGAGGTCAGTGAATAGGGGCGGACCTTTGTGTGTTGCATCCTCTTCTGACCCTAGCTGGGGGCTCTCTGCTTCTCATATGTGACTATGAAGTGAGGAGCTCCATGATTCACTCTAACCAGCAGGCCTACTCTACCATGATAGGACACTGTCTGAAACTCTGGGTCAGGAAACTCTTTCCTAAGTTGTTTATGTCAGGGATTTGGTCCAAGCAGTGAAGAAGAAGGGAAAAAAAGATGACTAGTATACTTCTCCAGCTCTATAATTTTAGGGCCAACAATCAGGTTATACCATTTCTATCATCACCCTCATCACCAGTAAGCTGAATGAAAAGTGATGCTCCTGACCCTGTGTGTGTGTGTGTGTGTGTGTGTGTGTGTGTGCGTGTATGCGTGTGTGTATGTTTTTGTATGTATGTGTGTATGCATGTGTGTATGCGTGTGTGTATGTTTTTGTATGTATGTGTGTATGCATGTGTGTATGTGTGTGTGAATGTGTGTGAATGTGTGTGTGTGTGTGTGTGTGTGCTTGAATCTTGAGGTGAGGTCATGCTAAATGACCAGGGAGTCCAGTGATTGACCTTATAAGAGTGAAACCAGGTTAGACAGATAAAGAGGAGCCACAGACACACAGAAGAGAAGTCCTGTGAGAAGACATGAGACTGGAGGAGCACAGCAGCACAGCAGCTGGATTTATACAGCTCCAAGACAAGGAAGGTTACACTGAGAGAACACCCAAGAGGGGAGGCCAGGAGAGAGTCTCAGCTGCTACTTTGGGATCCTCAGTCTGCAGAACTAAGAGAATGAGTCCTTCCCATTCAAAGTCACCGAGTTTATGCTGATACATGTCTGTCCTAGAAAAAGATGCACATGATTCTCTGCCTGGTACTATTCCATACGGATCTGGAAGTGCAAATCACCCCAGTGGCCTCTGCAGAGAAGAGAAAGCCATAGTATTAATCTTCACTCTCTCAGCTGACGAGCCTTTAGGAGAGAAGGCACCAACACCTTCAAGGACACAAAGGCTGGCAGACACGTTTTTAGAACTGCACCCATATTGCATGGGGCAGCCAAGGCAGATAGATAGACAGCACTGGACGGTAGTGTAAGGTCAAGGGAGTTATGCAGTGTGCAGTAACTTATAAACTGTTCTCATAAGGGCTACAGTTATCTTAGCTGTAACATGAAATGTTTTCCGTCTGTATTACATGATGCTGTTCACTGAAAACAAGAAGCTGTACAAGAGAAAGACTTTAGATATTCCCAAGCATGCACACACTCACACACACACACACACACACATACACACACACACACACACACACACACGGGGAGGGGGAGGGGGAGAGGGAGGGAGGGAGGGAGGGAGAGAGAGAGGGAGGGAGGGAGGGAGGGAGGGAGGGAGAGAGAGAGAGAGAGAGAGAGAGAGAGAGAGAGAGAGAGAGAGAGAGAGAACACATTGTAGTCTAGACTTCACAGCAAGCCTGAAAGGGGTTCTAGCTCATTGAAAAGAGTCTTTTACTGTCTGTTCGTTTTCAGCCTTGTTGAAGACCAAACATTCATCTGGTCTTTTTTTTTTTTTTTTTATGAATCAGAAACAAATTCACACCCTGCTGATTCAAGTTTCCTGGAGGAGGTGGGCTCTGAGAGAGATTTTGGATCACAGGGTAGATTCTTGGCTCTCGGTAGACAGCAGGTGTCTGTGATGGCAAGTCGAAGGAGAGAGAAGGAAATGGAAAGGTCTTTTGCATAATTGGCAGGGAAAGGATTCGCAAACAGGGCTGAAGTGTGATCTATTCAGGGATAATCTGATAGAGTTTTTTTTATAATCAAATGTGAATAAGTTGAGCCCAGTACAGAAACACTCACCAAGTTATCCTGTCAAAGTTGCAGGTGTGAGAAGTGCATCTCAAACTGTTTTGGACCATTTGGACAAAGGCAAGCCTGGAGGCAAAACCGGAGCTGATGTGTTCTGCTTCAAATGAAAAATAACCCTAACTGTTGTTTACGGGGCTCTGCGGCAGAAGGTTGGGAGAGTGCACAGTTGCTGCTGTTCCAACCAGGAAGGAAAGATTGTTCCACATTGGCCGGCCCTAGGGTGATATTGATGACTGAATCAGATGAATCCAGAGGAGGATGTGTTAAAAACTGAAGTGCAGTTGTGAGCTTCTTGCTAAGTACAACGAAACAGGATTGTATTATAAAACCCTCTTATCATGCCTGCCTTTAAATTTCCTCATGTTTGCTTTTACTTTTCATGTCAAATTGACCTCCTAGTTTTTTTACAAACAATAAAAATCAAAAGGATCATACACTAAATAAACAATGTTGAAGGTTGCCGCATATTTATGCACTGAGGAGTCAGTGGTGATGAGGAAGCAATCATTGTGCTACATATAATTGTTATTATATATTATATTGCAAATATATATCATATAAGATACATATAATGTATATATATAAATATATATACATAAATATATACATATATATCACATATATATACACACACATGGACTCTCACAACCCTTCCATATATATAATATATAACATATAATATGTATCATATAGCATACAATATGTTATATATGGTATCTATTATAATATATATCAAGTATAAGCTAAACTTCAAAATATTATTTATTATTTAAATATTTATTTAAATATTTAAAATATCATTAGTCATATAATAAAGTATCAGTTATATAATCAGATAGTAATATTTTATATATCCAATAAATAATATATTCTAATATAGACATGTATAAAAGCCAAGCTCTAAACTATATTATTTAATATCAGTAGTATAATAGCTCTGTGCTGCAAACATACTGAGTTTTCACTTTCCTGTTTAGGAATCTGAGTCTCAAAGAGGTCATGTGACTTATCTGAAGCTGTGCTTTAGCAAGTGACTGTAGTGTGCTGCAGTTGTCTATTAGGGCAGGGACTTGCCTACACCATGTGCCACCTCTACCTTGTCATTAGAGCCCACTTCCCCCAGTGACACTGCTTCAGCCGGTTACTCACTCTCTTCACCTCCACTTGCAGCTGGGAGAAGGGCTGTGTGCCTCACTTTGTTGTGGATTCAGAATGGCGTCCTGCAGAAAGTTTCAATGATGTGTTCGCTCAACCCCTACGCCCGCTGTCCAGAAACTGGGCATAGGCGAAAGATGTGCCCGGTAAGGTGACAGAGCCATTGAGATCTAAGACCACACACCTTCAGATTTCACATTCTCTGAGAAAATGAGCTTTTGGCTTAGGTACATGATGTGTCATGTTCTGTCACACACATGTTCTGCAGGGTGGTGCTTAGAATGCCTGGTCTCTCATCACCCTCTTGGATGGAAAGGGCCACCTCCTGTACCACATCTAAGAAGGCAAGGGGAGATTCTCTGTACGGTTTCACCATCACGTGATCCTGAAAGAAAGCAGGACACCTAGGGGAAGTTTGAAAGGACACGGCACATTCTCTCTTGGCAAGCTGAGCTTGTGGTACATGCAGGGTGGCTGTTCATTTCGCCGAGGAAGAAAAGAGAAACAGAGGCCGAGAGAAAAGCGGAGGCAAAATGAGCGAGACCCCAGCGAAGAAGCCTGAGGTCGCTGAGTACAACGTGTCTTGGTCGGCCTGGTTCCTTCCATCAACTGTAAACTTGATGTAGAGAGGATCGTCTGAGGCATCGTAGAAAATGATCTAGTATTCTGAAGCCCATTCATGTGTTTTCTCAGGCTCGCCTGGAACTCGGTGTGTAGCCTCCGATGGTCTCCCTCTCCAGCACAGCGCCTCTGCGTCTGCCTGTGCAGGGATTACAGAAATGAACCAGCTGGTCCAGCTCAGAACTTTATTTTTAGTTTCTTAGGAGACTGGCTGAGCTGAGGGAGGGAGCTGAGATCACACGCTGCGATCTCTGCCGGCATACATGTGTTTCTCTGTGTGCTCCTTCATGTTGAAGGAGCAAAGCCGTGTGGAACTGGCTTGCCTACTGAAGTCACAGCTGCTCCACTAATGAGAAACTAGAGGAGGAATAAGATGTTGCCTTCCCTCCGCGAGCTTGATTATCACGGCAGGATGCGGAATGGAGATGCATTGTGTTTTGAAGCATCTTATCATGGTGTATGGGCCAGCGAAAAAAATACATAAGAGGTGTGAGAAGAAACGACACATGAGCTGGCCTTAAGTAGCTGGAGGTTTCTTGATGGGGGAAGGTGTCGTTGGGGGAGAGGTAGGGGGCGGGAAGTGTGTCCCAGCCAGAAAATGTCAGAATTTGAGACGTAACACTGAACTTCCAGAATTCGAATGTTTTAGTTTCACTTCTTTTTCATGGATAAAATTCCTCAACAGCAAACAACTTGGTGAAAGGATTTATTTTAGTTCATAATTCCCAGTTATGGCTTACTGCTGCAGGGGAAATTAGGGAAATTTGTTATGTTGTCCACAGACATGTGCAGAGAGACAGTACTGCATGTATGCACACTTCCTTGCTTGATTGCACCCAGCTTGAATCCTCTGCTCTTATTCAGTTCAGGATTTCCTGGCTTGAAAATGGTGCCTCTCACAGTGGGCTGTGTCTTTCTGCATCAGTTAGCTTAATGAAGACCTGCAGCCCATCATAGCCACAGACCAGCACAGCACAGAAAATCCCTTACAGCAAGACTCTTCCCAGGTTCCTAGGTTGTCAAGTTGGCAAAGATAATCATTACAGTGGTTTAGGGTGGGGTGAGGGGACTGGTAGGGTCAAGACTGGAGACTTGGAAGGGATAAAAGAATTATTGGGTGAAGGAACCACATGACAAGACACATTTGTTAGACACTCCGAAAAATCCTAAGTAGGGAATGACATAGGAAGGAACTCTCTCATTGCTCATAGTGCTGACTTTTAAACTAGCCATTTAAGACAGACAGGAAAATCTGGACATAGGCTCACACACCCACAAGCACCACCCTCTGTGGGGCTGATATAGGAAGTTGAGTTGCCGTGTATATACATATGAAAACCTTGATTTTAAAACATAGAGAATAATTTATTAACTAGAATTAAAAAGGGAGAGACATAGAGGTGAGGAGGACAAAGAATAGAATCATTTCCTTTAAAGACTTTCTTTTTAAAATGGACAATGACTAGCAACTTAGGAAATGTTCTTAGCACTATAAATTATATAAAATTAATATAATAATATTAATATTATATTAATATAATAATATTATATTAATTTTATATAATTTATAGTGCTAAGAACTAGAATCTTAGGATCATATTCAGTGTCCAGAATGACATTTTAAGTGAAGTGTTTGTAGTTGTTCACACAACTATTAAGCACTATGTCTTTTCCATCCCTTGTATTGGATTGCATAATGTTATATTTCTTTGACAAAACAAACCACAAAGAGAGAGAGAGAATACCGTGAAGGAGCCCCTGTTCCATCCCATGTAACTCCTTAGCAAAACTATTGAAAACCAGCCTCCCTCTTGGGAAAATATTCAGGCAGTATGATGAAACGTGGTGCTCTCTAAATGTTAAGAAATTCAAACTTCAAAGGCCGCTTCCCTCCCCACCCTCACTATCTGCCACATATCATAAAGCCCAGCAATCCGACATCCCCTTTTGAGTCTGCCCATGGAGACAGTGGCGTCTGAAATTGTTGCTGAGACATTTAGGATTTCTATAGAGATTCTAGTGAGGTGGAGATTTAGAGAGTAAAGGCACTGGCGAATGCCGTTCCCCATCCCTCCCTTTTACTGAGATAGATTCTTTTCTCATACAACATATCCTGATTAGCCTCCCTCCTCTCTACCCTCCTAGTTCCTCCCCAACCTCTCCTCCCATGCAGATCCACTCCCTTTCTGTCTCTCATTGGAACAGAATGGGCTTCTAAGAGATAACAACAAAACAACATATAATAAGACAAAAGCCATCACATCGAAGTTGGAGAAGGTAAAGAAAGCCACAGAAGGAAAAGAGCCCAACAAGAATCAGAGACCCTTCTTGTTCACACACTCAGGAATCCCATAAAAACACTATATATGCAGATGTGCAGCTTGGACTTTATGTAGGTTCCCTAATAATTGGAACAGGGGCTGTCTCTGTCTGTCTTTCTGTCTTTCTGTCTTTCTGTCTGTCTGTCTGTCTGTCTGTCTCCTGCCTGCTTGCCTGCCTGCCTGCCTACCTACCTACATACCTACCCATCCATCCATCCATCCATTCATCATCTATCTGTCTACATATCTATCTATCTATCTATCTATCTATCTATCTATCTATCTATCTATCTATCTATCTAGGGAAACAAAATAGTCCTTACAGGTGGATGGAAAGAGGGAACTGGGCTGGAGACTGGCTGCTTCAGTTTCTGTGAGTTGTATAAACTTTGTTCCATTGATTTTAAGGGCCTTATTTTCTTGGTGTTCCTCATCCTTTCTGATTATGACACTGTTTCTGCAGACTCTCCCTCAGGGTTCTTTGAGCTGTGAGAGGAGGAATTTCAAGGAAACATACCATTTAGAACTGTCTGTTCCAAAGTTCCCCCCTCTCTCTCTCTGCATAATGCTGGCTCTGGGTCTCTGTATTGGTTCCCATCTGCTATTGGAGGAAGCCTCTCTGAAGTTGGCTAAGGAAGGCACTGATCTATGAGTATGGTAGAATATCATTAGAAATAATGTTATCATTACATTTTAATTTTATTTTTAAGGCCCAAATTATCTGGTTTTATCCTAGGTCTGCAGGCTCTCTTGTCCCTGACTCTTGATCACCTAAGAAGTTTCAGATATGAGTACCATCTAGTGGAGTGTAGTGGAGTGGGTACAGACACAGTTTTTTAATACCATTTTATTGGGTTCTTATAGCTACCATTCTTCCAACCCTATTCTACCCTAATTTTTTTCCAACCCCCCAACCGTAGGTTAGAAAAAAAAGAGAGCAAAGGAAACATAGACCTCTTCAGATTTCCTGCTGATTCGGGGTGAAGCATTCCTTGAAGGCAAGTCCAATCTTCATCATCAGGATATTTTTAATTTCCTCTTCTCATCTCTTTGACAAGTTGCAGCAGCCTCCTCAAAGTGCCTGCGCATGGCCCCTCTAGGGCTCTGGCATTCACAACCTCTGAAAAGTTCCCAGAATTCCAACACAAAGTATCTGCAGCTGGGCAAAAATCATGCCACCTTAGCACAAGAGACAAATCATAGTCACCCGCTGTGAAGCAGCCTCTTATCCCACACCCCTCGTGATTAAAACAGAAACATATTCATGTAACATGACAGGTTTTTTTTTTTTTTTTTTTGAGGAAACCAAAAATTCTCTTAAGTGAGTCTTAAATCAAGTCAGACATTGGTTGGTTACTCCCACACGTTTTCTGCCACCGTTGCCCTGACATACTCTGCAGGCAGGACAGCAGTGTAGAGCAAAGGCTCTTTGGCTGGGTTGGTGCATATGTTTCTCTTTTGGTAGCCTGCATAGTACCTGCCTGTATCAAAGGCACTAGAACACAGGGACCAGGGATTCTATGTAGGCACCAGCTTGACCTCTCTATGCTCAATGAGCTGTGTGAGTTTGTTTTCAGCAATAGGGCCTTGCTGTCCGTCTATAGCAAGTAACCTGTAGTCTTCCCAACAGCCTGGGTTGTTTGGGTCCTTCCACGTGACCCCTTTTGACAATACCTCAATTGGCTATAATCCAGTCCCACTACTAGAAGATTCATTTGGTGACAAGGGAGGACTGATTTGAGGACTCTGTCCCCACCCAACCAAACCTAGGCTCTGATTTGCCACCTTGGATCTGGACTGCAAAGTTGGAGTCGTTGGATTCTTGGCTCTAAACTCTTAGTGAGAGTTTCCTTACTTCTTAGTTACTTACTTCGAAGCAAGCTCTGGCAGCTTGCATCTGGCTTTCATCCTGGATTTCAGGAACTCGATACTGATTCTTTCCTTCTGTTTTCTAGCCTAGATGTTTCGCCTTTGCTGTTCTGGACTCTCAGCCTTGACCAGGTCTGAGAAACATAATGCAAGTATGCACACCCTTGGAGCTCTGCACCCCTGACTGCTGAACATTAGCCAAGTGAGAATAGTTAATTTCAGAGTATCTTGTCTCCTCAGCTCCTCCAAGGAACTCACCCCACAAAAGTCTGTACTTGGCCACGGGGTGCACAAGGCTGCAAATGATCATGAAGTGTGGTGCTTGAAGATACGGCGCCATCAGTAGATGCCTGGACAGAAAGACTAAAATAGACCACAGGGGCCTATTACTTGTCTTTGACATCAGCCCGAGAACACCATCTGTTGTGGCCGGAGTGCGAAATGTCCCCCACAGTCTCATGGATTTGAACAGTTGGTCCCTGGCTGGTGGTGCATTTTGGGGAGAGCGTGGGGCAGTTTGGACATTAGAACTACCAGGTAAAAGCAAGGCTGTAAAGATGGTGCTTATGGACGCAGCCTGACCTCTTTGCTTTTGACCCACCGAGATCTGAGCAAGCTACCCGGCAAGCTTCTGTCACCACAGACAGGGCCACTTCTGCCTTCCATGCCACGAGCCACAATGGATGGCTCTTCTCTTAAGCTGCTTGTCATCAGAGATTTGGTTGCAGCAACACACCAAGTGACTATTGCACTGTCTTTCTCTTTCCATGTTTGTATGAAGACTCTTGAGCAGTGACCTCTCCCTTGCATGTGCTGCTCCAGGCTGCAGTTTTATGCAAAGAAAGGAAAGGCTTTCTTCCTGCTCTGATGTTCCACCTGTGGGTTCCCTTGAGGTGGTGCGGCATCTCTACCTCTTAAGCCACTCAAGACTTTTACTTTGGCCAAGCTTTACAAAATGCTGCCCCCCTGCACTGCCACAGTGCTCCCAAGGTCAGCTCCTACTTCTCATGACAGGAGAAGCAGGAACAAGTCTGACCTGCTCCTTTCAGCCCTGAAGCAGACCTTGGGAGTGGCCTGCCTGCCTTCCTCACGTAGCCAAAACATCTTGGACAAGGAAGCTAGAGCACATTTCAACACCTCTTGGATGTCTGGACCTTTAGCACAGACATCTGTACTCCGCAGGACAGAGAGCCAGTGTCACACCTGCCTTGGGCAATTTCTTTATGATTCTTGTCCACCTGAAGGAGTTGTACCTGGGAGTGCTTCACAGAGCTTCTTCCTGAGTTCTTCTTTCTGCAGAAGTTTTGTCATTTTACTGGGAGAGTCATTCCTACCTTGCTTTGTCTTCTGTCTCAGTGCAGTGGGCCTACAGCCTGATAATACATTTAAGTATAAAATGTTCCCCAACAAGTTCGTGTGTTTAAATGCTTAGTTTCCAGATGATGGCACTGTTTTAGAAGGTTCTAGAAACTTTCAGAGGTGAGGACTAGAAGGAGGAAGTGCATCACTGAGGGCTTCCTTTTGAAGGCCTAACCTCCCAGGCCTGACTTCTCTGCTTCCGATCTCGCATGAGGTGGCCTTTCCTCTGCCACATACTCCTATACCATGCCTGCCTGCCTATGTGATGAAACCAAGTGACTGTGGACAGGTTCTTCTGAAATCTTGAGTGAAATGAGTCTTTTTCTCTTTCAAATTGTTTACTCCCTTCTCTTGGTCATGGCTGCACAAAAGCAATATTTTGGATTTATTTCTTTCAATGCTCATTATTATGATGTTCACTTACTGTGTGTATTTACTCCATCTTGCTGTATGATTGTTTTGTTCTTAAAGAAGATATATTTTTATTTTCTGTATGAGTGCCTGCATGTATGTATGTGTACTGTGTGTGCATAGGATCCTGAAGAAGCCCAAAGAAAACATCAGATCTCCCTGGAACTGGAGGTACAGAAGGTTGAAAGCTGCCGTGTGGGTTCTGGAGACTGAACCCAGGTCCTCTGCAAGAGCAAGTGCTCTTAACCACTGAGCCATCTCTCCAGCTCCAAGGTTTTGCCTTGTCTGTTTAGTTAATGGATACCTCTAGACCAGTGAGTAGGTCTCAACCTTCCTGATGATGCGACCTCTTAATACAGTTCCTCATGTTGTGGTGACCCCAACCATAAAATTATTTTCGTTGCCACTTCATAGCTGTAAGTTTGCTACTGTCATGAATGGTAGTGTGAATACTGTGTTTTCTGATGATCGTAGATGATGCTTGTGGAAACCAGTGCTCTGGATGTGGGTCTCGAACTCCAAAGACCACTCTCTAACAAGACTTTCTTTTTCAAGTCAGAGCTCAGAGTCCCCATAGATTCTTTCTCCCAACCTGGTACTTGCTGCTCACGTTGTTGGGATTCTGTAAACCCCATCCCTCAATTACCTGACAGTAACCAGGTATGCTCCACCCCAGTGACCTGACACTATAAAACGGGCTGCTTGCCCCCTCCTCTCTCTCTTGCCTCCTGGCTCTCTTACCTCTCTTGCTCTCCCAACCCTACCCCTCCTCTTCCCCTCCCCTTCCCCCCTCTCTCTCCACATGCTCATGGCTGGCCTCTTCTCTACTCCTCTACTCCTCTACTCCTCTATTCCTCTCTCTCTCTCTCTCTCTCTCTCTCTCTCTCTCTCTCTCTCTCTCTCTCTCTCTGCCTCTACCACACTCTTAACTCCCCCATGACCTGAATAAACTCTATTCTGTACTATACCATTGTGTGGCTGGTCCCTCAGGGGGAAGGGATTTCCAACATGGGCCCCCCAGAGGCATCTCCCTTGTCCCCAGGCCTCACCGAACCTCCATGGGCCATATGCCCCCCACTCTCTTCATCCTTCCCCTTACATTGGTGCCGAAACCCGGGACGTCATCTTTTCACAACACATGTGACACACACAGACCATAAACAATTCTTTCAAGAATTAAATGACTTGTCCTTGTCTCATCCTACTAACCTTACACAGAGGTACCATCTTTTCTCACATCATACCTTAATGCTTTTTCTCTGTAAATCTCCTGATATTTGTGCAACATAGAAGATATTTATTTTTAGCATTTTTATTTTCCAAGATAGGGATTCTCTGTGTAACCGTGGCTGTCCTGGAACTTGTTCTGTAGATCAGGCTGGCCTGGGGCTCAGAGATCCATTTGCCTCTGCATCCTGGGTGCTGGGACTAAGGGCATGTGCTATCATGCCCACCAGCATGGATAATATTTAAATAAGTTGAAGAAAGTTTGCCAGGCGGGTCGCTGTCTCCAGTCATTACAGCAAAGTAGATAACAGCATTTACCTTTATAAAAATCTGGGCTCTGGTCCACAGGCACCTCCGTCAACTGTCCTTCCCTCTGTTGATGACCAGAGAAAGGTGACACAATACAGCAGCCACTAGGAACTCTGTAGCCCCGCCCTCTTTTCTTTTACATGTGAATTGTTGTTTATAGCTGGCTGTGAGTCAAGTAAACCCTTCCTGCTGTTTGTAATTAGAGATGAGAAACTGGTTTACTCTCATCAAACATTTCCAAGCAGACTGTTGTCTTGGTCGCTGTTCTATTGCTGGGCAAAGATGCCATGACCAGGTAACTATTATAAATGAAAACTTATTGTTGGGGGCTGGCTTACAGTTTCAGAGGGTCAGTTCATAATCATGGCAGGAAGCAGACTGGCATGGAGCTGGAGAAGAGAGAGACTGGGTCTGGTGTGGGCTTTTGAAACCTCAAAGTACACCCCACAATACACCCCCTCCAACAAAGGCTTGACTACTTTCACAGGGCCATGCCTCTTAGAGTTTCCAAACAGATCATGAACTGGGAGCCAAGTATTCTCATAATTAGCCTATGGGGGTCATTATCATTCCAACCACCAAACTCCTATCTCACTGACAGTAAAATTCAGTAAAGTTCAACCAACTCTGTTTTTGAAGAAACCCACATTTTGTGTGAGACCAGGGGCTAAACTCCAATTCCAGGAAGAAAATCACAAAGTCCACCTGAGCAAACATCCCATGGCAACCCCCCCTTAGCAACAGCCAATCAGGCTACAATAGCAGGACCAAGGCACATAGGATAACCTAAGACATCCTGCCGAGAACAGATAACCTGACCTTCCTGTGTGTCTGGTGGTTCTGCCCTCTTGTTTGGTTCCTGTAGATTACAGCAGAAAGGCAGTTTTTAAACTATGGACTTGCTGACCCGTATGGAAATTCCCCAAGTTTCTGTAATGACAAATTAAAAACCCTGGGCCTCCAGACTCAGGGCTCTCACTCTGACCTGCTGCTATGGGGACAGTGGGAGACCTTGTTCTGGAGCTTGTAATAAAGACCTTATGTGTCAGAATTGGCTCCTCTGTGGTCTATGGTACCTGCAACTTGAGCATAACAGTTCCTCTTCATTTCTTCTTTAGTGATCAGGCTGCATAGCCATCATCCAGCCACACTCTTCTGTCCTGACATTCCTCAGAGGTGACTGAGGGCATGCATGCATCCGTGTGTGTGTGTGTGTGTGTGTGTGTGTGTGTGTGTGTGTATGTGTGTGTGTATGTGTGTGTGTATGTGTGTGTATGTGTGTGTATATGTGTGTGTATGTGTGTTTATGTGTGTGTATGTGTGTATGTGTGTGTATGTGTGTTTATGTGTGTGTATGCGTGTGTATGTGTGGTATGTGTGTATGTGTGTGTATGTGTGGTATGTGTGTATGTGTGTGTATGTATGTGTGTGTATGTGTGTGTGTATGTGTGTTTATGTGTGTGTATGTGTGTGTATGTAGTGTGTGTGTATGTGTGTATATGTGTGTTTATGTGTGTATGTGTGTGTATGTGTGTTTATGTGTGTGTATGTGTGTGTATGTGTGGTATGTGTGTATGTGTGTGTATGTGTGGTATGTGTGTATGTGTGTGTATGTATGTGTGTGTATGTGTGTGTGTATGTGTGTTTATGTGTGTGTATGTGTGTGTATGTAGTGTGTGTGTATGTGTGTATATGTGTGTTTATGTGTGTGTATGTGTGTGTATGTATGTGTGTGTATGTGTGTGTGCCTGTGTGTGTGTATGTGTGTGTATATGTGTGTGTATGTGTGTGTATGTGTGTATATGTGTGTGTATGTGTGTGTATGTGTGTTTATGTGTGTGTATGTGTGTGTGTATGTGTGTTTATGTGTGTTTATGTGTGTGTGTATGTGTGTGTATGTATGTGTGAGTATGTGTGTGTGCCTGTGTATGTGTGTGTATGTGTGTGTATGTGTGTATGTGTGTGTGTATGTGTGTGTGTATGTGTGTGTGCCTGTGCATGTGTGTGTTTAATAGTTTTGACATCCTCTTGTTCATCCAAAGTAGTTGAGTCTAGTGCAATATTGTTGTAACAAGTATTTAATCTCAATTGGGGGTTTCTACACCACCTTTGATCATTTAGTTCTCAGATAAGAGATAAAACTTAATATTTATAATAATTCTTACTCAGCACTAGAGCTGGGCAGATATCTACCCTGTAGGCTATTATATCTTATTTCCTATGAATAACCCTGAGTTATAACTTGCCATATTACACCTGGGCAGCTCTTAATTCCAATTGGCCAGCCCTCATAGTCATGCTTTTATGGCTCACCTCCCCAATGGCATCTTCTCCTCTCTCCATCTTCCCTCATGGTCTCCTACCTCAGACCCTAAGCCCAGGAACTGAAACTCTACCTATCTCTCTTCTGTCAAGCTATAGACTGTAGGCATCCTTTTTGACCAATCAGGGATAAGTTGAGGGGTAAGGTTAGGTAGCATTACTTGGTCTACTAGAGGATCTTCTCCTCCCTGAGGCAACCAGGGTCAGTATTTAGCATTACAATATACAGCAACAAACCAAATCTCAACAAAGTCTTATTGAACAGCAACCTTTAGAAAATTACAACTTATTCATTGAGTATACTAACGACAACAACAGCAACAACAAAAGATAGTAATCATGAATGAAATAGGACTGTGGCTCAGTTTGGTCGTTTGGTAGAATGCTTTTCTATTGTGCATGAAGCCCTCGGTTTAATTCACAGCACCGCATCGACTGTCCACGGTGGCACATGCTTGCTGTGGTCCACGGTGGCACATGCTTGCCTTGCCAGCACTCGGGGACAGAGGCAGGTCCATACTAAGTCCCAGGCTAGCCTGAGAAACCTAAGACTAACACCCATCGGCTGCAGTTTCGTAAGCTTTGCCATCCTAGAAAAGATTTTAGGGAGAAAGATACAACAATGCTAAAGACTTTCTTAAACCAGGGCCTGTCTCAGCTGCTCTTTTGTTTTTATGGGCGATGATGAAGAATGGCCAAGTTGGGTCTCCAGACGTCACTGGAATGAACAAGATGTTGGCCATGGAGTTCCACTGATGCCTCATCCCTAATCCACAGCTCTCTTCCCAGCCCATGTCCTTCAGAAATCTCAGCTGGTTCTTCTCTCTTAACGATGTCATAGCAGAAACAGCTTGTCTGTATCACTTTACTCATTTGCGCTGAAGAGTATAATCTTTATTTATATTAGACAATAGTACATTCATTTCTCTGTATATCTGTTGGCTGGTATGATCCACAGAACATTGCATTCTTCCTCCTTCCTTTTCCCACTTTTCCCTTGTTGAGACAAGGTCTCTAGGTCTCAGGCTGGCCCCAAGCTCTTAGGCTAGATGGCTTCTCCTGGTCTTAGCTTTTTTTCAAGTAGCTAGGACCACAGGCACATGCTACACAACCTAGCCAGCGTGTTTAAGAAGTTTCCTAACTGGACCCAGGAGGTCAGCAGGGCCAGAGTGATACACTACATGAAAGGCCCGGCAGCAAACTGCTTAGTCTTTCATTCCTCTGACAAGGACACCTAAAGCCCATGCATTGTCCTTGTCACAATGGCTGCCAGCCTGCGGGAGCTGAGAGGACAGAGCTTCATCTGTGTAACCAAGACTTGCTGTTTGTCACATAGTTGGTACTTGAAAAAGGGACAGTGAAGCAGCGAATGATATTGGATGAATTGAAGGAGCATGTACTATTATTAGACGATTTCTCCTCTCCCATTCCAGCCTTCAAAGAACTGTATATAAACAAGAAGGGCCATTAGAAAAGAGCTGGGAAGATAAAGGCACAGGAATTAACTCTTACTTAACAGGAAAGTGTGGCTTAGCAAGATTCACCCACCTTCTCCAATCGAGAGGCGAACGGGGAAGAGTTAACGCAAATTCAAATTAAAAATAGCAATGGATAATTTATGCGTGGATATTTTTCAGCCGTGGATCCTACCAAATAGCTTCAGTGTTGAGTGCTTTGGATAGACAGCACCAGAGATTCCAAATGCAGGGTAAAAAGCCCAGAGGGGGAAAAATAACCAGGGATATCATGTTCCTGGTACATTATCTTTGAAGGTCCCAAAATAAATTTTTTTATGGTAGAATATCCATTTTGAAATGACTCAAGTTGGGGTAGGCAACACTCCATCTGCAGATGTAGGTCACCTATATATAGACAGTGAACCCAACACCTTTCTATCCTTTTCTTATGTCCGTAAATGACACTGGGCCAGGTGACCTTGGAGGGGCTTTTGACTGTGTTCTGTGACAGTATCACAACATGAGATTTATTTATATTTAAAACAGTGGTTCTTAACCTTTCTAATGCTGTAATCTCTTAATACACTTCCTCGTGTGGTGGTGACTCCCTCACCATCACAACCATCACACAATTACTTTTGTTGCTGCTTCATAACTGCAGTTTTAATATGAATTGTAGTGTAAATATCTGACATGCAGATGGTCTTAGGTGATCCCTTTGAAAGGGTTGTTTGACACCCTTTCCCACAAAAAAGGAATCAAAACCCATGGATTGAAAAAAGCTGGTCTGGAAGTAGAGAAATTCTCTCTCTCTCTCTCTCTCTCTCTCTCTCTCTCTCTCTCTCTCTCTCTCTCTGAATACTTTTCTTCTGTTCTGGATTACAGCTAAAAATTACATTTAAAAAAGTGCATGTGTGTGTGCCTGTCTTTGAGATACGGTTCTACTATGTAGCTCATGTTGGTCTCAAATTCAAAATTCTGCTGTCTCTGCCTCCAGAGTGTTAAACTACAGGAGTGTGCTGCCTCACTGGGATTGGGTTATACCTCCAAGGGGGGGATTAGTTTTCTAGAATCCATGAAATGGTTCAGCTCAAGGGAACAGTTTTGCTTAATTCTTATCTTAAGAACTGAGGTGATGCTGCTGACGTCCTGGAAGATGGGGAGCAGATCCTTGTCTCTTTGCTTCTTTTCTCCCCCTGCTTCAGGAGCTTGGCTGTTACTACCCTCTATTCCATAGCCAAACTCTGTTCTCTCCCTCCCTCCCTCCTTCCCTCCCTTCCTCCCTCCCTCCCTCCCTCCTCTCCCTCCCTTCCTCCCTCCCTCCCTCCCTCCCTCCCTTCCTCCCTCCCTCCCTCCCTTCCTCCTTCTCTCCCTCTTTTCCTCCCTTCCTCCCTCCCTCTCTTCCTCCCTCCCTCCCTCCTTCTCTTTTTCCCTCCCTCCCTCCCTCCCCCCTCTCTTACACACACACACACACAAACACACAATCTAAAACCAAGCAAACCAACCAAGCAAGCAAACAAACAAAAACAAAACAAAGCTCCTTAATTGAACAAGTATCTAAAAACAAGACCAGTTTGCCACTTTCTAGGAAAATAGTTTTCAAGTGCTACTTAAACAACAAAAATGTTCTTGAGACATTAACCACACATGGCTCTGAGCATAAGAAATTATGAAGAATGGCAGCAACTGGAGGACAGACACAGACAAACAGAAGTTCAAGGCCAGCTTGGCCTGGAAAGATACTGTCTCTAAACAGACGGACAGACAGACAGATAAACAGACATCTGGTAAGGTGACTTATCGGAGAAAGGTGACTGCAAAGTTAACCTAATGACTTAAGTTCCACGCTCACAACCCACATAAAGGCTAGAGAAAGCTCACTCTACAAAGTTGTTCTCTGAGTTCTACATGTAGGTACCTTCCCCACAACAAGACACATAATACACAATAAATAAAATAAAACTTAAAATACATATTAGGACCAGAAAGAGGGTTTGGTGGGTGGAGGCATTGCCTGCCAAGTCTTACAGCCTAAATGCAGTGTGGCCTCAAATGGTGGAAGAGAAAAACAACTTCAATAAGCTGTCTCCAGACCTTCAAATACATGTATGAGACACATGGGTGCACATGCATGCATGCATGTGTACACACACACACACACACACACACACACAGACATACACACACACACACAACAATAAATTCAGTAAATGAGATTGGGAGAAAGCTCGCCTTCTTGATTTGCTTCCTCAGGGAACTCTGCCACACTTCAAAATAATGTTGAAATGGATTGATCTAAGAAAGGGGAATTATGGGAGACATAAACATCAAGGGGAAGTGTCTGCCCTACCTGTAGCTATTACAAATGAGGGATAAGCGGAAATTAGAAAGCTTAGACCTGCTCTAAGACAGCTCTCCTTTTTGATCTTTCATGTTCCTAGTCATAATTAAGGATGCATTAGGATCTGGGCCAAGCTCGGCAGTGGTGGCAGGGAGGAGGGTGGAGAAAAAGGAAAAGAAAGTGGAATAGGAAACCAGAGGATGAGTCATAGAGAATGGTATCTTTATCAGAACTAGAGACAAATAAAAAATAAATGAACAGGAAGTGTCCAGCATCACAGTAAGTGGCCAACACTCAAAGAACCAATTCTCCCCCAGTACATCAAAAATAAAGACATTGTCACCATTTTGAAACCAGAACCAGAGAGCACACTAGTGCCATTAATGTTGACTTTATGGTTTGCTCTGTTTAACTTTTGAACATGTGTGTGTGTGTGTGTGTGTGTGTGTGTGTGTGTGTGTGTGCTTGTGTGTGTATGTATTGTACGTGTGTTTGTGTGTATATGAGTATGACAGCTGTCGGTAGATGCCATTTATTTTCTACCTTGTTTTTTGATGTTGACCTGGTAGATCACTGCTTCAGCTAGATGTACCACCATAACCATGAAGTTTGATAAATATGACTTAGAGTCAAACACACCATGAATTTGGTTTTATCTCCCTCAGTTCTTTAGTGGGACAGGGAAGCCTTTCTTTGTCTTTTAATGGAAAACTGCCATGTAGTCTCTGAGGTGGAACATGGCTGTAAGGCAGTATCTGGAAGGTGGAGGCTGGAAGACCGAAGTCAGCATAGACAATATAGCTAGATCCTGTTTCAAGTAGGTTGTTGACATTTTTGGTCACAGAAAACATCAAATATTTAGTCCTGTGAACAGTCCATTTTTGATTTCGACTTCTTCTTCTTCTTCTTCTTCTTCTTCTTCTTCTTCTTCTTCTTCTTCTTCTTCTTCTTCTTCTTCTTCTTCTTCTTCTTCTTCTTCTTCTTCTTCTTCTTCTGCTTCTTCTCTTCCTCCTCATCCTTTTCTTCCTTCTCCTCCTCCACATCCTTCTCTCCTCCTCCTCCTCTTCTTCTTATCATCATCACCATCATCAATGGAGATCATGTAACGAGAGGGCCAGTTGTGGTCTTGTGTGTTTAGTTTCTTTACTCATAGAAGTTTCCCCCCTTTGGCCAGAGCCTGATAGCAACAGAGTTAGGGGAGTGAGTGTTTGGAGCTGAAGTTCACAGCCCAGCTTTGTTCACAGAGATCATCCAGAAAAACTACCCTACCCCCATTATAAGTGAGCTATGAACTGTAGGAAGAGTTCCCAGACACTGACTTTGTCCATCCTACACAATGATGTATACCACTATCAATTCCTGGGGAAGTCCTTCCCTTTTCTGATGCATCCAAAAAATTCTTAGACTAAGTTCTTTGCAAAAGGGACAGCTGGGGCTGTGGAGATGGTTCAGTGGTTTGCCATGAAATGATGGGATCCTGAGTTCAAATCCCCAGAGTCCACACAAAAACCAGACCCACTGGGTAAACATCTGTAATCCCATGCTACTACAGGGAGACAGGAGAATCCCTGGAGCCTCTCAGGTCAGCTAGCCTGTAATATAAAATGGAAAAACAATGAAGAGATATTGTCTCAAACAAGATGGACACCTAATGCTGTCCACTGACCCCCACATGCCATGTTCTCGTCTTTCCATTCCACACTTTCTAATATCCACACAGTCACACATATTAAACACTGAACGTGTACACACACAAATAAAAATAAAAGGAGAGAAAGAAAGCTAGCACTGTGGATGTAACTCCCCAGTTGGTATAATGTTTGACAAGGTTACACAAAGTCCTAGGTTTGAGCCCTAGCACCTTATTAAAAAGAAAGCATGGGGGTGTGCACCTCTAATCTTAACATAAGTGGAGGAAGGAGGCTCATTAAGTTCATACACTAACCTGAGGTATACAACACTATGGAGACACATACACACACACTACACACGGGGGGGGGGAGGGAGAAGAGGGGGGGATGCTTGTACTTAAATCTGCACTTGCTTTCCCTCCCCATTGCCGTTGCTGCTCCAACATGGCCTCTCCCCACATGGAGGTAGCAATCTCCCACTTTGAATAGCTCTTTTTTTTCCCCTCTCATCTTAGGATCTGTCTCAAAGGCACCGGCTTTAAGTCTCGCCTGGAAGTTCTCAGGCAGGTCTAAGACTAAAGGTCCTGAAATCCTGAGTAGGACCAGTGAAGAAATGAAGGAAGGATAGACACACCAACACATGTAGAGAAAATCTGGGATCCATTTCCTTTCGCCAGCAACCTGGGAACCTCCTTGTACTTTCTAGATACAGCCAGGGGAAGAGTTAGCCAGCCTTTGCAGGGTGTCTCTGTAGGCTACTAGTCTCAGGCTCTAAACATCCTGGAGGACTCGGCTGAATTTGATGATTTTTGCTCACACTGGTCATTCACTACACTGGGATTCCCTAGGAAAGTGTTGACATTCCCTCTTGAGCCTCACCTTGGTGAGATTGTAACCTCATCAGCAGAACCAAGACAGATAAACCTTGGTGTGGGAGGGAGGTATGGGAAGGAACTAGCTTGCTTTGTGTTTCTGCAGCTTCATTTAGAAGATGGTTCCAATACTTCCCCAGAGGCAAAAGTTCAAGCAGCAGTAGCTAGTTACAAGGACCAGTGTGAAGCTCCTCACCCAGAAACAAGGGAATAGGGAAAGGGTTTTTTTTTTACTGACAGAATGATCTGCTCAGATATGTCTTATGTAACTTAAAAACTCTTTAATCTGACAATACTTGGACCCACTGTAAAATAATCACCCTGTTACCCTCTTTGCTTATCAGCATGCTAAGAGTATGAGTAATAACAAATGCTTGGTGACGTGATTCTATCCATCTTGAAACCATTGGGTGACTGTGTTAAAGGAAGCAGATAAGAGAAAAAGGGTACTTGTGAGTAATTTCACAGGATGTGATGACTTCCTACACCAGAAATTTCTGGAATCTTGAATTCCCTGGGCAGGTCCCTGTTCTAGGTCTTAGAGGACAGAGGCATGAAAATTTTCATGAAATAGCATTTTCCTAATTAGCTCAAAGGTTTTTCTCAATGAGAAAATTGAGAAGAAAACAATACTACTCTTCATTTCCTGACAACAGAGATCTAATTCACAAACTAGACACTATCATCTCCCCACAGCTAATGTCCCCAAGGATAATTCTTATATAAGGTTAATTCAGTTAAAATAATTAACACTCAGATGGAAAACTCAAGCTGTTCTGTGGGGGTTGGTTCGAGTCTTCAGCTTCTAGCACACCTACAGCAGTAAGCACAAGGAATGGCTGAAGAATTAAGCTTGGGCGTATTTGCTACGGAGGCCTTCTAGCCAGGAAGATTGACAGACAGCCTCACCCTGCCCTCGGTTCCGATAGAGTCCTCCCTACTTTACTCAGAAAAATCTCCGATTTAATGGATGAGATCCGAGACTCGCTTGAACTTGGAAGATAATCCTAGATTATCCGTATGAGGCCAGGTCTCAGCAGAAAAGATTCCTATCTCTGTAGTGGAGAGCCGAGGCTGACGTTCCCAGATGTCTAAGCCAGGGCGGTTGGTTCTATGTTTATTCTGTTCTTTGGGCTCATATTTATTACTGAAGAATAAAGCAATCAGAATGTCAAGTCACCGATGGACTTGTTCCTATGTAAATGTATATATGTCCCTGAGAAGTGTATATAAAAGTTTCTAAGAGGTTGAGTGAGCTAAAACAAAGAGAGTTTAAAAATAAAATTTAAACGACAAGTTAATTTAAAAGCTCATTTTCTAGTTGATAAAAGTTCCTTAGATTAATCCAGTTTAGTAGAATTTACTGGAACAAAATATAAGAAAAGAATTTTTTTATTTGACAAGAGTTTGAATTAAGCAACTCTCCAGAACTCAGAGCATTATGGTCACATGACATGGGAGGGGCAGGGACGTGGGGTTAAGAAAACAGTTGGATTGGTTACAGCCTAATCAGTCAATCAGGTGGTTAAAGTTTAACTGCTCAGTTGTTACAATTTATGTACTTGGCTGTAAGGCATTCCACCAGTTACATTCGGTAACTGTGATTCAATTCTCTGGGTTACCTGTTGGGATTGTTATGTATCTCAAGGCCTCCTAATCTATACCTATATCATCTATATCTATATCTATCTATCTATCTATCTATCTATCTATCTATCTATCTATCTATCTAATCTATCTATATTTGTATCATCCATATCTATATCTAATCTATAGAACTATATGTATCTATAGATATCTAATTTATATCTATATATCTATATCATCTATATACCATCTATTTCTATCTTTAATCTATATCATCTATCTATATCTATATAACATCTATAATTTGTGTATCTATTCACACACACATATAACCTCATATATATATATGTATATATATACATGCATACGTGTATATATGTATATGTATGTGTATGTGTACATGTATATGTATTCACTATATAGCTCTGGCTGTTCTGGAATTCATTATGTAGACCAGGCTAGCCTCGAACTCCCAGAGATCCACCTGTGTCTACCTCCCAAGAGCTGAGGCTAATTGGCTTACACACACACACACACACACACACACACACACACACACACACACATTTTATAGACAATTTCTGTACCTTAGCTAACAAGAATCTATATTTCCATTCTCTACTTACTACTGAGGATGAAGGTTTTTCATTTGAGTGGAATTAGAAAAAGGTTATGCTTAACAGTCACAAAATTGAGGATTTGTACGAAACTTCTCTGTATCTAGTGTGTAGAAACCGTAACTTAGGTGAGCTAAGACAGTTCTTTAGCTCTGCTTATTGCGTGGAGGGCAAGTAGAGGCAGTGGGATAAGAATCTGTTGTCTTGTCCTGGTGGGTAACGGACAGCATCATCGGGCACTGTGGATTGTACATGCCATCCAAGGAGAATGGCATTTCCTCCCATAGAGGTCTGATGCAACGCTCTGGGGAGCACACGCTGTAGTGTGCTAACCTGGGGAGCACCAGCATGTCTCCGCATGCCTGCGTTCTGTCATGCATGTACCAGGAGATTCCGTATTTTTACTAACTGGCTTATTTATAGAGTTGAACTGGAGGAATTGAGCCACCTGGTACTGAGGTCTATGAAGATGACCTCGAAGAAAAGCATCATGCTCAAAAGACTACACCAGTGTGGGGTTTAATTCCAGTCATTTAACTGCTGCTGATGGGAGGCACCTGTAACCAATCATGCACAAAAGCTGGAAGTCACTACTTAAGCTATATGTAGCCAAGTGACTGGTTGGTGGACAAGGCTGGTTGTTTTCATTATTTCTAATGTCCATGTGTGTTGTATGTGTATGTTTTCCAATCATAAGACTTCCTGGAGATTCAGAATTGATTCGGTTAGCCCAATAAAATTGGACTTTAAAATGACAGCTTGCAGAGCTGGGGCTGTGCTCTCCACTTGGGCTCTGTCCTTTCAAACAGTCTCCCACAAGCGTTTGAGATGCTAGGCATGTTCTGGGCTCAGTCTGATTCCTCCGATGTACTAGGGACCGGACACAAACCGTAACCTCTTGGGCTTTATTTAATAACACGGTTTTTGAGAATGAAGAGATCAAGCGTTAACCACCAGCAACAGCAGCACCATGTTATATTACTTCCATCGACACAAGAAGTAACGAGTCCATAACCATAGTTTGCAGGACAGTGGTCCTCAAACTATGGGTCACAACTTCTATGGCAAACATCTATCCTCAAGATTATTCACATCATGATTCACAGCAGTAGTAGAAATTAGTTAGGAAGTAGCAATGAAACAATGTTATGGTTTGGGGCCATCACAACATGAAGAACTATATTAAAGGTTGAGAATCAGTGTTCTGTAGGAAAACTGATGCCCATAGAACAATATTTTGTAGCTGCTCACCATGATATCCTTGGATATTTATTTCTTCATGAAATAATCACAATAATTATTCAAGGGAACTAGATGCCCTCTGGGCTGAAGATGAAGCATGGCTGGAGAGTGTTCATCTAGCACGCACAAGGCTGTAAGTTTCCTCTCTGGCAATGAAAAGAAACCTCAGGGCTGGAGAGATGGCTCAGTGGTTAAGAGCACTGACTGCTCTTCCAAAGGACCTGAGTTCAAATCCCAGCAACCACATGGTGGCTCACAACCATCTGTAATGGGATCTGATGCCCTCTTCTAGTGCATCTAAAGACAGCTACAGTGTGCTTATATATAATAAATAAATAAATCTTAAAAATGAGAAAGACTCTCAAATCAAGCATAATAGTCCTGCCAAACAAAAGCCCCAAACAAAGATCTCAAGGCTCTAACCCAGAATCACCTCTTACCCGTGGTACCCCTTCTGAAGCTCTATTTCCAGCTTGCTTTCTCTCTTCAGCATAGAAAAAAAAAAAAGACAAAATTCTTCTTGAAAAAGACCTTCTAGTTTTCTCTCACTTTGTCTCTCACAGTGGGAAGAACGTAGCTGGTTTCTGGTGCACGTTAAGCCAATTGGTTTTTCCAAGTCGCAATTCCACGTCAGACACCACCGTTCCTCTGTGGTGTGTCTACTGTGACCCAGCATGCAAATTCCACCACTAGCCATTTTATCTTATTGTAGCTTGTTTTCCTGCCTTCAGGGACTCACACCATAGAGCTCTAAAATGTATCAGTGGGGAGTAAATGTCAAGCTGAGTCTCTTGGGATCACTTAGGACATCAGCAAACCATTTCTGTGCTTCTGGAAGGTATTTATAATTACGTTACATTATGTGTCAAGAATGTTAGCATTCTGAGAAACAGTAGAGAGAGAGGGGGGGGGGAAGAGGGAGAGAGAGAAGAGAAGGTGAGGGGAGGGAATTAGGGAGGGATACAGAGGGAGAGAGATTGGAGAAAGAGAACCATATACATTGAAGATATGATAATACAATATGCAATATACAATATACAATATACAAGTTCCTTTCCCTGCTTGGACTCCCACAGAGCCCACTTTTAAAAAATAGTATTAAGAACTGTCCACATCTCTGGAGTTTATCTCTGGGAGGCTTGGTGGGCTAGGGAGAATCTCTGTGAGTGAGGCATCTGAGTCTCTACTCAGATGCTAGTCAGTGTAATTTGGGTAATAAATGGTAGGTCAGTGTGTCTGGATATAAAAGTAAAGAACATCACCTGCCAGAGCCATAAGCACCATCCCTGTGAGAGCCCAAGCAAGGTTGTCTTAGTTAGGGTTTTACCTCTGTGAACAGACACCATGACCAATGCAAGTCTTACTTATAAAGGGCTGCTTACAGGTTCAGAGGTTCATTCCATTATCATCAAGGTGAGAGCATGGCAGCATCCAGATAGGCATGGTGCAGGAGGAGCTGAGAGTTCTATATCTTCATCTGAAGGCTGCTAGGAGAATACTGGCTTCCAGGCAGCTAGGATGAGAGTCTTAAAGCCCATACTCATAGTGACACACCTACTCCAACAAGGCTATACCTTCTAATAGTGCTACTCCTTGGGCCAGGCATATACAAATCATCACAGAGGTGAAGGTTGACAAGCAATGGTTCTCATTTTACTTCTTGATTGTATCTAAGGCCTCTCTATAGAAATGGAACCAATAGGGTGTGTGTGTGTGTGTGTGTGTGTGTGTGTGTATGTATCTGTATGCATATGTAATTATGTATGTTATACATAATTGCATATTATATATTAATAAGCTAAGTATACATGTAGGTTTTGTATCTCTAGTATTTGTAATCTAGAAACCCAGGAATGATGGTCATATAACTAACTCAGTTTCAACTTAAAGAAATGACATCTAAGAGAATGGATGATAAGTTCCCATCCAATGGTGGGACAAGATGAGAGGAAATTACCAACCCAAGCAGTGGAACAGAAGAGAGGAGCAGGAAATCCTCTTTCCTTTTTCCTTTGTACTGTTCAGATCCTTGGTGGATTGGATGATGCCCACCACAATGGGCAGGGGCATATCCTCTCTTCTGCCCTGCTGATCTTGTCCCCAAACACCCTCATAGATATGCTTAACCAGGTAGTGTGGGCATCCATCCAATCAAACACACATGAAATTATCTCTACACTAGCATTCTAGGCCTCCCCAGTGACCTTAACAATGAAGTCCTGTCCTATCACAAGGTAGTTAGCACACTCCAAACTTAGACTTTGTAAAGGTTTCCTTTGTTTTCACTTCTGTGTATGCATGTGTGTCTGTATATGTGGACACTAGAAGACAGTGTTGGATGCCTGGAAGCTGGAGTTACTGTCGGTTGTGAGTGGCCCAACATGGATGTCATGGGTACTGGGAATGGGACTCTTGTCCTCCCAGAGCTGCAAGCCAACCCCCACTCCCTGACTGAGCCTTTCTCTAGCCCCTGTAAGCCCTTTTGAAATATTTACAGCAGATTTTCTCTTTCTGACCATTTGCATTCTGTGGTTTTAGTAACCCCATGTTTAACCACAGTCAGACATATTAGAAGGAAAATTGTAGAAACAAGTGTCTTGGAAGCTGTAGATTATAACTTTTCCAGAATTGTGCAATGACATTACACCCCACACTCTTTCCTGCTCAGGATATGAAACATTCCTATACCCACCGTATTCAAACTGTATGTGTTGCTCACCTATTAGTTACTTACGAACTGTCTTCTTTTAAAGATTGAATACATGTGGTTCAGGATAGACTTCGATTTTTTTTTTTTTACTGTCAGCGATTACTATCAATTTCCTACTATGTGTAATTCGTAAATCAAGATTTGTCATAGCTATGCATGATCCACATGGAAGGAAACGTTTCATAAATAGAACTCAATGCTGTCTGTGTGTTCAGGCAGTTTCTGGGAGTCTTAGTATGTATTCCCATGGGTGTGTGGACATGTTATTCATCTAGGGAAGCCACAACTTCACTGATTCACTTGCTGAACTTCAAATAGCTGGTAAAATACTACTTCTGCAACTGAAGATTGTAGAAACTGCATGACTAGGAAGACATCCTCATTTTTTAAAAATACCATTTTCTCAAACAAGAACATGAAGCTTTGGATACAACAGAATAAAGTCCTCATGACTCTCAGCAGGAAGATGACATAATTATGGGACACAGAGTAAGAGGAACATACCTGATACTTGTGCATTATATATTACATATATTATCATATATATTATATACATTACAAGGGAGCTTTACACTCACTGGTATATGAGAATTTAGCTCACCAGAGATCTGAGGAGAGCAAATATCTTCTACTTTCTGATGAATAGACATTCTCCATCATCTTTCTGCTCAGCAGAGGAAGGATGGAAGCCAGATCTTTTGACTCCAAGCCCAGAGTTCTCTCTACCATCCTGGACATTGCCTAATCAGTACAGCTTGTAATGCTGGAGATTAGTTGCTTTATGTAGACTATGTCCGTGGCAGAGAATATGAAAGAACAAGAGACGGGTAGGTAACCTGCAAAGATGGCTGCACATTGGACGAGGTGTCAGGAGACGGGACCCGGTCCTCACACTGCCACAGGAGAGTATCATGGACCTTCCATGTTCCAAATAAATAGGCTCGTCAACTCCTGTTTATCTTGTCTGTGTGCAAATGTCTTGCAGAGATGGTCAAGCACTTTGTAGGCACCAGAACACCCAATAAGTCACAATCACTGTGAAGGACAGAAGACATTTGGCTAGGTATTGTGTGTGTTTATGTTTATAAGTTGAAAATTAGTTACAAGGAGTCAGGGGACAAGGTTTGAAACGTCTCACCTAAGATACTCAGCTGGATGTGTTGCCATGTGTTTGACAATTGATCTTCTCCTCTACCATTTACCTCATTCTTCTATTCTATGGACCATAACAACCTACATGTCCATTCCAACATTTTCCCACAATGTCAAAGCTTCTTATTAAAGTCCCAAAAGCATGGAGCTAGAGATTATGGCTCACTTGATAAAGGAGACTAATGCATCAACCTGAGGACTGATTTGGGATTCTTAACATACATACAGAGGAATGCCTCTAATCCCAGGGCTGGGAGACAGAGACAGGCAGATCCCTGGAGATCATTGGCCAGCCAGTCTAGCTAAAGTCATGAGCTTCAGGTTTAGTGGGAGACATTGTCTCCAAAAAATACAGAAAGAGATAAAGGCAGCCGGTATTAACCTCTGGTTTCTGTACGCATGTGTGGGTACATGTACACATAAACATACTAACAAGTATATATAGTATATATATAGTGCACACACACACACACACACACACACACACCGAGAGAGGGAGAGAGAGATGATAGATAAATAGATAGACAGACAGACAGACAGACAGACAGACAGATGGATAGATAGATAGATAGAAATGCAAGAAATGGTGGATTTTGATCTCTAACCTCCAACCTACTACACTTATTTGCTTTTCTTTGTGTGGTAGTTGGTTGAATTGAGGGATCTGTAGGTGAAGGAAAGGATTCTGAGGTGTATAAAAAGAGGTTATAGCTTTACAAATGGTGAGAGACTCCTCTTGAATATGGATGGCACCATCCCATAGGCTGGGGCTCATTTTCTTTTGAACTGTGCTTTAAGTGTTCAGCATTTATTTGTTGAAAATTTAAATCCCAATCCAGGGGTTTTGCCCTGCCTTTGATCATTCAGTTCCCTGTTAATAGACACACAATAAACCTTAAACATTTATTTATTTGCAATAAACTTTAAACAGCACTGGAGCTGGGCAGATGTCTACCCTCTATGCTATTAGAATCTACTTTCCTATTGATAACTGAGTTATTACTGTTTCATCTGGACTGCTCTTAACTCCAAATGGCCAGCCCCAAGGCCACATTTTTACAGCTTAGCTAACTCATGCTGACTTTCTCTTCCTCCTCTACTCTCTTCTACTTCTTCTCAAACTCCAGGCCTGGGAATCCTAAACCCTGCCCATGTCTCTTTTGCCTAGCTACTGGCTGTCAGCATCTTTATTTACCAATCAGAAATAACTTGGGGGCAAGCTCACATAGTGTCACTTGGATACATGCAGAGTCCATGTCTTGGGGGCCAAACTTAGCATTAGAATGCACAGCAAGGCCAAACCTTAATATATATATTTGCTGATTTTTACTGAATGGGTCTTTGTCACTCAAGTGATGTTGTCTGTCACCTGCCATGATCTAAGGTACATTCTTTCATAATGTTCTCCTATATCCTGCAGCAGGACCTGCATCTAAGAAAGACACTAGTATGTCTTCAGTGCCCACTGCCCACTTTGGACTCCCGAGTTACTGCTAAATCCTGATGAGTAGCTTCACCTACATTTTCCCATTTCAAAGGCTTCTATCTTAAACTTCAGAAGGTAGAAAGAAAAAAAAAAGTGTGTGTGTGTGTGTGTGTGTGTGTGTGTGTGTGTGTGTGTGTGTGTGTGTAGACCAGAGGTCAACCACAGGCGGCATCATCCCGTAGGCACTGTTTAGCTTGCTTTTGTAAAATAAGGCTTCCTGTCCTGGAGCTTATTGATTAGGCTAGACTGACTGGCTAGCAAGACTCAGGGATCTGCATGTTTCGGCCTCTCCAGAACTAGGATCTCATGAGTGTGTTACCAGATCTGGCTTGTTACATAGGTTCTGGGGGTGGAACTCAGAGTCTCAAGATGTCACAGCAAGTTCTTTACTGACCTAAGTCAGCTCATTACCAATGTAAAACAGCTTAAGAAAATACATGTTTATGTGGGTAAAAAACTTCAGGGAAAAACCACAAAATGCCAGCAGGAGTCATCTCTGCAGAGTAGGTTTTGGTGACTGAATTATATAACCAAATATAACATATTTGGTGATTGAATTATATAGCCAAATAACTGAATATATAACCAAAGTATATACCCTTTAGATATTAGTAGGAAAAAACTTGGAAAAGTGAAATAGTTTGTAACTCACATTATTGTACAAACACTGATTTCTTGGTTTTATTTGTGTGTAGTATATGTGTAGTACATGTCCATGTGTGTATTTGTGAGATATGTGTGTCCGTCTCTGGAGACCAGAGGCCAATTCTGGTATCTTTTACTCTCACCACCTTATGTTTTTTACTTTATGTGTATAAGTATTTTGCCTACAAGGATGTATGAACACCACGTGCATACAATACCTTCTGGATACAGTAGCATCATTTGTGATTGTAGTACTCACAGTGGGCAGTGAGAGATGGGAGGCAGACACAGAAGAACTGCCCTAAAGCTTGCAGACCAGCTGGTGTGGAATGTGCATGTGGTAGCAGGAACAGGACAGATCTTCCTCCAATAAAGTAGAAGATAAAAACTGACTACTGGAATTCCCTTTGACCTCCATACATCTGCACAAGCACACATTACATATACATACACAGACTAAGTAAATAACTAAAAGTAACCCCCAAAAGGAAGAGGCCACATATGGGGGGAGGGATTCCTTGGTTCATTTATTGCTTTCTGTCCCCATCATTGAGTTAAGAGACTCTTAAAATTTCTCTGACTTTGCAGGTTAGCTGTCAGGCACTGGTAAGAGTTAATATTGCCAGTTGGCAGTTCAATCATATTAAAATAAACATCATTCATGCTTAAAACTCATTCTCCCCCTTTTCCCCTATGGTCAATTCTTACTGTCCACAGAATTTATATCCTGTGAAGTTCTACAGATAAGAATTAATACAAACCAGGGCTCCTGGGGGTATACGGGATAGGTCACTGCATGCCTCTGGTTAGAATTGTTTTGTGTGCTTCTGCTTAATAACACCTTATGTACTACCTATTGTGCCTTTCCCCTTTCTTTGGTTCTCTCTGTCATCTTTTTCTTGTTCTCTTCCTCCCTCCCTCCCTCCCTCCCTCCCTCCCTTCCTCCCTTTCTCCCTTCTTTCGAGGCAAGCTTCTTTGTAGGTTGTTAAACTTGACCTTGACCAGAAGATGACCATGAACTGCTCCTCTTGCATGCACTGCCTGAATGCTGGGATTAACTTCATGGACCAGCACGCTCAGTCTATTCAGTGCTGGAGAGGAGTCTAGGGCCCCATGTATGTTAGGCGAGCACAACCAGCTGAGCTACACCCCTGGCACTGACTTGTTAGCTTTGCTAGCAGTGTACTCCAGACCTGAGCAAAGCCTCTCTAGCACACGCACTGCTTCTGTAAGGCATAACACAGCCCTCGTGCTTGAGAGCTCTACATGGGACTTCAGCATTATGCTTGGATGCCATAGTGTAGCTGGGTGTGGTCCCAGTTATGAGTTAACCCAGCACTTACAAGGATGGATTAGGAAGCTTGCATATTCCAGGCAAGTCTGAGGCTACAGTGAGACCTTGTCTCAAAAAGTAGCAGAAAAATGCAGTGAAGGCTTGCAAGATGACACATGGGGTAAAGGTGCCTGCCACCAAGCCTCACAACCCAAATTTAATTCCCGGGACCCATATGTGTCCGAGACCAGCTCAGGCAAACAACATGGGTCCCCAGGGCCCAAGCGAGGATTGAAAGAAAAAGGAGACATGGTTAGTTAAAGTTGCAGCATGACTTCAGCCCGACTTGAGGCCTAAGCCACATGGCTGAAGCGAAGCTTGGTTTAATCTGCCCTCTTTTTAAATCATTTTAATTACATGCACAAAGGTAACATCAGTTCTCAGACTGGGATCAAGCGAGATAACCAATGATCCTGTAAACACCTTACTGGAGGTCAGGTGAAAAGGTCAGAGACAAAATGGGATACTGCTGTGCTTACTTCCTGAAATCCGCCCTGCCTTGAACTGCATTCCTAAGAATACTGCCTGGAGCATCAAATACGAATGTACTTCCCTATGCCACAACCTTAAAAACCGTGCCCGGAATGTCAGATGTAGATGTACTTCCTTATAGCCTTATCCCAGGGGCTCTGCCTAGAGCTACAGATGCCAATGTGCTTAATACTAGCCCTAACAGGACATAGCACAGAAGCCAGATTCCTGCCTACGATCAGCTTCAAGGTGTCCCGGGATAATATTAATATTAATATTACCCTGCCATCAACTGTCCGGAGGTACCAAAAATGCTCTCCACACATATGGTGGAAGAAGACAAATCTATTGACTCCTGTAAGTTGCCTTTTGATATCCATGGCATACTGTGGTATACACACTCCACCTGATAAACAAATGCAATACAAAATTTAAAACGTCGGAGTAGGCAGATTTGCAAATCTCTGATCTTTGAACAATGTGGATTCACCACCTTGCTATTAACTGTGCTTCACGGTGGGCTTAGTGGGCAAATGGTGTAACTGAGACAAGCATCCAGTCCAAACTCGTGGGCACTGGGGCATCACACTAGCTGCCTGCAATCGGCCACAGCGGAAGTCTTGTACCACAGGAACAGACAAAGACCACCAGCAGAGGCTTGATCTGTTCATTAAGAGCAAAGGAGAATATGCTGGTTTGTTTTTCCGGAGTGATCTGACAGCGGTGTTATGACTGGCTACATTATGTCAGCTCTAAAGAGTCGAGGGCATATTCATCCAGAGTTCTGACTGGTTCAGCAAAGATGCCACTCCATGGTTGTGACTAAGAGATGCGCTGACATTCGTCATCCTAATCATTAATTCAAGGAGGGACTACATGTCAATCACCAGCAAAGGCAGAGCAGAGTCAGCTGTCCAAGAGTATCAACAGAGCGCTCTGTATTTTATTATCAAGAGCATCTGTAGCTTAACTTCCTCCCTAGAGAGCTGAATCTATTAGCAACACAACTTCTCTCTGCTGAGCAACTTTTATTTTGTCACCAAGCCCCCATTTAGTTCATTAGGTGTAAAACAAAGAAAAAAAAAAAAGCTATGTACTCTTCCCCCAAACTTCAAACCAACCTCAATATTGCCACAGCACTATCGTTTCCAAGGAAACAACGTGGACCACATCAGCCGCCTTCTGCTTCCCACCTTACCTGGAAGAGAGAACCAGGGCTGCTCCCCACTTTCCCACAGCCCACCCAGGGGGAGAGAGAGAGAGAGAGAGAGAGAGAGAGAGAGAGAGAGAGAGAGGGGGGGGGGGTGGGGGGCGAGGGGTGGGGGAGGGACTGGGTTGGCCCTGCTATTCTCCAGGGACATGAGAACTGACCACTAGGTGGCAGGAGCAACGTGCCTTTCACGGCTTTGGTTGTCTGACATTGATGTGAAGTAAGGAGGCACATTTGACTATCGGGAAGGTAAATGCACTGCTTAAAGACTGCAGCTGTGGTACTTTGTTTAGGGGATTTCAGTGTCGCCATCAGTGCTTGCTTTCTGAGGGAAGAAAAATGTCTGGACCTCACTGTGGACAACTCTTATAGGAAATGAAGGTCTCTTTGGCAGAAGCAGTTATCTTCTGGCTGTGACAACTGCTGCTCAGTGCTTGTCACCATTGGATTACACTGTGCAAGACCTTCCTGTCGGATCTCTGGAACCAGAGTAAATACTTAGCATGTTATATGTTTTCTACAGGTTACATGGAAGGGTCTTCTGGACACCGACCACCATGTCATTCCATTGACAGGAAGTACAGACACCGCTGGTAAGGTCTGGGAACCGGCTGCAACAGGAAGACCTCCCAGCTTTCTCCACCCCCCCACGGCTGCCAGGTCTTGGGTGTTCCTGAAGAGGCAACACTGTCCTCCTGTGGGATCAACAAAGGAGTCCTTGGAGCTGCAGGAAAGTCAGCAAGGACTCACCTGCCACCTATGGGTGACAGTGTTTCCTACACAAGTTAAACCACTGTCTCAACCATTTTCTCCTTTTAAAGTAAAATACTAAAAAGAATCCTCATCTGAGAATTCAGAGGATAAAAATCAGCGCCATTAATTTTATACTCACGTGGGAATCGCACGTGAAGATTTGGTATGGGAGCTGTTGACAGCAAACGTAGCTGCTGAGATTTATTCCCACCAATGTTTCTCACATACTGACTTCATTTCCAGTAACTTCTCTGGGACAGGGCTAGCCTTAAACTCCTATGTATCTGAGGCTGCCCCTACCTGTGCCATGCCGTGTGCTGGTATTACAGGCGTGCATTAACCCACTTGCTTAAATGTGGTAACTGGGGACAAACCATGTGCCATGTAAACACTTCACCACCTGAGCCACATCCTCAGCCCTCCATTAATAATTCTGATGAACCAGGTCATATAGCTGGACTGGCTCTGGCTATCTGACAAACCCTTCCTGAAACTGCTGCAAGACAAACTGATCTCCAGCATAAGAAACAACAACAACGAAAACAAAGAAACAAAACCAGTGGTTTTCTCATAAATGTAGAAACCTCTCCTTAAATAAAACACTACCAGTTAACATGTGTTCTTAAGTGAGACTAAAGACAACAGTGGATTTTTTTCTTTTAATCCTGGCACTAATTCCTCGTGTTTACGCATTCTCAACTCTCCAACATTGAAGTCTCTCTTCAATGCTAAAGTCAAAGAACAGGAACATCTTACTGACAGTTTCCCAAGAGACAAAGGCTTAGAATAAATCAGAATGAACACATATATATTTTTTTCTTCTTCCAAGTTTATTCTGAGTTTTCATTTTTGGACAACCAAGCAGCTCTTAAAGGAAAATGCACAGAAGAGTCACTCCGGCACTTTGGACAGTACATGAGTGGTTTTTAATAGTCACATTCCATCCCCTTGCTCAGCCCACACTCTCACGTTTGGTGAGCAAGAAGGGCACACAGGATTCCAGAGTTAATACATAACCCTATATACAAACAGCCAGTGGAACCATTATGGGGACTAGCGACCAGAGGATGGAACAGGAAAGGGCATCTCTACAGCGCCCTCTAGTGTATCTCAGCTAAACACCCACGTTACACATAACTAGAGCGTATACTGTGTTGAAATGAGGATGCTCAATACGAACGGCACTTGGCAGCATGCAGTTCAAAGAACAGGGTATCGTTTAGTAACTTTATATAAAATCCAGGCAGTTCAATTGAAAGGGTTACGAAAAAACATGAAACCGAGGGACTGTCTGTTGTCACTGTAAAAAAGGCACTTGGAGTTAATGGGACCAGAATGGAAGGACTCTTGGCTGATAAAAACATCAGTACAGTTTCATTAGAGGACTTAGAAGTGTTAAGAGCCGGCACCCGGGTTCTGAGTTCCTGAAGGGAGACACTGAAACCAACACAGAGAAGTAGAATAGATAGAAACAAGGAAAGAAAGATTTTACAACTGAAACGGAATCATAATTAAAAGAAAGAACTCCCACCATGGGGCTGGGAGGAGGAAGGAGAGAGAGAGAGAGAGAGAGAGAGAGAGAGAGAGAGAGAGAGAGAGAGAGAGAGAGAGAGAGAGCAAGCTAACTGAAGCAAAGCATAAGCAAAGTAACAAAGCAGCAGCAATGCATAGCTTTCCTTTGAGATAACACCAACTTCCAGGAAGTACTCTCCGCCCACTCCCCAGTGAGAGCTTCACAGTAGAGTTATCACAATAGACCGGAGGAGGGATCAAACAATGCAAAGAGAGTTCCATCTGCTTCCAGAATCTGAGGGAGAACTGAGGTGATCCGGAGCACAGCAATCACACATGTGGTTTGTCAGCATCCCTACCGCGACAAGTCAGGTCGGTAGAATGACGGACGTCTCCCAGCCACCTTCCCGGAGGGGCAAGCATCTGTCAGTCACCCTTTGTTCTGCGTCATAACCGCAATTCCACGGCCACGTCAATGCAGTAAGCATTTACTTGCATGGTTTTCATTCCTCAGCTTCTCCGCACGTCCTCAGCTTCTCCGCACACAGGTATGCACTTTCATGAGAAAGGATATTTGGCAATTTTATAATCCACGTTTAGGGGCTCATCGACGGCTCATTTGATATTGAAGGCCATCAAGGGTCTTTCCTCTCGTTTTTGCCAGGGGCTTTTCTTATCTTCTCCTTGATCATCGTCATCATCGTCGTCATCATCTTCATCTTCGTCATTGGCGGATCTTCTCTGGTTGGGACTAGTTAATGGCTCCAGGGGGATGTCTGAAGTTCGTTTGGTTGCTTCCTCCTGCAGGCTGGGCAGCTGCCCCCCACTCCTCCGACCCGACCCTTCCAACAAGCATCGCAGAGCACTGTCCTCTGGGGTGCAGACCGCGGCTGCGCACTCGCTGCCGCTCTGGTCCATGTCCTCAAGGTATACGAGCTGTGTGTAGGCAGTGCTGTCGGGAACTCTGGGATCTTTTTGCTGGTGCTCCTGTAGAGGTGGGTGGCTCTGCTGGAGTGACAAAGGGTCTCCCCTTCCCTTCCGGGCAGATTTTGGTTCATTCATATCTACACCAGAGTCCAAACTGGCATCATTGCTTCCATTCCTTCCAGCTCTTTGGAGATCAATGTATGAATGTCTAACATGAGCATTGGACCTTCCATCTAGGGAGACAAACCACGCCCGAGGGTGTGGAAGTGGCTTCCCACCCCCAAGTTCCATCAGTGCCTTTTCGGTCAGGAGCTGCACCTCGCTGTTCATTTGAGCCAAAGCTGCATCATTCAGGGATGCTGGGATGGACAGTGACTCCGGCATGGGTGCACTCTGAGAGCTCCACTCCCGTGAACCCGCGTCCTGTAGGTGCTGCTGGGAGATCGCCTGGGAAGACAAGGGTTGGCCTTGGAGCTGAGAGGATGGGTGCGGGAAGATCCCCGCATGGGGGTTGGACAGCTCAGCTTGGAGCCTTCCTATTTCCAGCTGCTGGTCGGCGGGGACCACCAGAGGCTGGCTCACATACGAGTGGTCCCCTGGAAGTTTCATATAATGAGCCGGGATGACCAAGGCAGGCAAGACTTTCCTGTAAACGCTGTCATTGACCTGGTCCACGGAACTACAGCAGATCAACTGGCCTGGCCTCGGGAAGGAGGTAGGTCTCTCCAGGTGATCGACAGACCGTGACATCATACATTCAGTAGGTCTGCGGTCCAGCAGTTGCTCTTTCTCAGGGGATAAAGGTACATGGTACATGTGTTCCTGAATGGTGAGTTTGCTTCCTGCCGAAGTCAGGCCTTCTTGATCTTGCTTTTCAAATAAAGGCTGAGAGAGCACAGTGTTGTAACTACCTCTGTAGTCATCATTGCTGGGGGCCTCGTAGCCTTCTTTCTCCATAGATTTTCTTGCCTTTAAGGGAAAAATCTCCACAGACTTATGGTAGTCTTTCCCTAGCGTCCCACTTGGCGTTAAATTATCAAAAGATGTTTGGCTTTTATCCTCTTCTTTGTGGGACAGCAGCTCCTCCCGGGAGCTAAATTCTTGTGAGGTACTGTAGGACAGCTTCAGCATGGGTGTGTGCAGGTCCCCCTCCCCATTGGGAGACATCATTTCTAAATGCACCCCTCCCATCAATTCCTTCGTCCCTGGGACCTCTGGACGGCTATGGCTGGAGACAGACAGAGGCCCAGGATAATCTGATGCTCGACGAGAAAACAGCAAGTTGATGTGAGACATGGAGGTTGACTGATCCCTCTTGGAGCTCTCCAGAGCTGGGGGCAGCTGCAGCTTTCTGTGGTGCTGACGGGGTTTCAAGCACTTCCTCCTGCAACCAAGCAAGTGACATAAGGTAGAAGTGAGAGACTCATGGTGGCAACGCTTTGGGTAAAATTCTATCAATTTCCACCAGGAAAAAACACGCGGAAGAAGTCCCTTCACTCCACACCCACACTCTCAGTTTAACCCAGGGTAGAGAAATCTAGGGTTTGGAGGCTCAGAATTGAATAGAGAAGCCAAGTTATCTATCCAACAAGGAACACCCAGGAGTCAACGATACCCATTCTATGGTAACAGATTACATCGCTGAAATAAAAATAATTTTGCTTTGATCTTGAGAGTTTCATCTCTTAGTGACTGTTCAGGAACAGGAATGAATCACGTAACAACTGCCAACCTCTTTCCTTGCTTATGTGTGTTTCTCTGTAGGGTGCACATGTGCTTCTGTGTGTGTTTCTCTGTACGTGTGTTTGGTGTGTGTGTGTGTGTGTGTCTGTCTGTCTGTAGGCCAGAGATCAATGTTGGGTAATATTCCCCAAGCATCATCCACTTCATTATTTGAGACAGGCTCTTTCATTTAACCCAGAGATTGCCAAGTAGGCTAGGCTGCTGGTCGGTAAGCCCTAAAGACACTGTGTCTGCAGCTCCAGTGCTGGGATTATGGCATGGGCCACCACATCCTGTTTCTGTATGTGGCTTCTGAAGCACCAAGTCAGGTTCTCATGTTTGTACAGCAAGCTCTTTAGTAACCTAGCTATTTCCCAGGCCTTATTAAGCGTGTGTGTGTGTGTGTGTGTGTGTGTGTGTGTGTGTGTGTGTGTATACGTGTGTCTGTGTGTGTGTGCGTGTTGCATATGCACAGTGCAAACATGTAGGATGGAGGAGAATGTTCGATGTTCTTCCCATCACTGTCTGTCTAGGGTCTCTCTTGAACTTGGAGTGAGGCTGGCAGCCAATAAGCCTTCTTGTCTTGATCACCTGCATGGCTATACTCATCTTCTCACATGGGTGTTAGGGATCTGAGCAGAGGCCCTCATAGAAAGAGCTCTTCCTGAGGTATCTTCTGAGCATTTAAGGGCCTTTAACATTATCAGCAACTTTACATAACTTGTGGGCCACCATTTGCAACTTAGATTACGTGTTTGAGCTCTAGGTAATGTTTCATGAGTTAAACTAAAATGGTAAAAGAAAGAAGAAGAGGAAAAAGAGGAAGATAAGGAAGAAGAGGAAGAGAAAAGAGAAGGAGGAGAAGCAGAAGAAGCAGAAGAAGCAGAAGAAGAAGAAGAAGAATAAGAAGAAGAAGAAGAAGAAGCAGAAGAAGAAAAAGAAGAATAAGAAAAAGGAAGAAGAAGAAGAAGAAGAAGAAGAAGAAGAAGGAAAAAGAAGAAGAAGAAGAAGAAGAAGAAGAAGAAGAAGAAGAAGAAGAAGAAGAAGAAGAAGAAGAAGAAAAAGAAGAAGAAACTTCCGAATACCAATTCTACAGTAAACAAATACATCGCCCAAGTGGTTACACTTTACCTGCAATAATATAAAAGGAGGCACAGCAAAACCAAAAGAATGAAAGCCATTCCTCCTAAAATGGCCAAAAGAAACACCGTGTGATACGTGGTAATGTCCTGTGTCACAACGGGACCTAGAAGGTCAGAAAATCACATTTTAGAGGTTTGAATTCCTTTATATAAGAATAGGAATAATGAGTTGAGAATGTAATGACTTAAAACCCCCTTCCTGCCTTTGAGACGGAGTGGTGGCCTGCTGGTCAGAACCATGATGGCCACTCTGCACTCTAGGTATCACTCCTGTGTGTGACGGCAGCTAGCTTCAGCCCTGATGCTCAGGTATGCGATGATCTTATATCGAGGGGGTTCCCACCCCCTCCCCTTAGAGGAGAAGCGAGCTTCTCTCTGCAGCATGTCCAGAGCTCTAAATACACCATCTTTTAATAAAGGAAAATGAATGTATGATAAACCATCAAGTAGATTCTCATGTACGAGAGGAACCAAGTATCTGGGGGATTTTACAAGGTAAGGGAAAGTGATTATGATTTTATTTTCACTTTTCCCCCAGGACTTACTGTTGTACAGAATATCTTTTGCCTGAATGGATCACTTTAAATATATGATAGAAATTTACTGTGATTTTAAAATTTCAAGTCCGACCCAAATGCTTCTGTATTTAAAGAAATAGTCATTCATGTTATCTTTTTTGTTTGTTTATTTTTAACAAGGCAAACCCCCTGTGGCCACACACCTCTCCAGCACTAGATTTGCTAGAGATAATCAGAACAAATTAAACAATTCTTAATTTACAATGTAAAGAACACCAAGGGGTGGGTTTAGGTTTTCCTCTTAATGTCCAAGGGCAATGAGAATCAGCCTCATAATGTTACAAGTAATATAAATCTGGATCACGTGGTAACTCACAATAGATTGGTAACAAAACCTCTGTGTGACATTTATTCTTGTCCAGTTTCTTGCACTCTACGGGAGAAGGGACACAGTGGGTTTGTACTATTTATAAACAAATGGTTTGTACCCATTTGCTTTATTAAAAATTTGTTTTTGATGTTCAATGACAGTTTTTCCTTAGAACTATTTTGAAGAAGACAAATTTTATTCCCCCCCTTTCTCCCTTGTTCCCTTCTCTCTCCTTTCCTGGGGTTTCACTACGAGCCTTGGCTGGTCTGGTTGGCTTCGAGCCTCCAGCAACTCTTTTGCCCCGTTCCACCACAGCTTGGATGAGCCGTCACGTCTGCCTCAAACCTTTTAATGAGCTAAATGAATCCAAGGAAGATCACTGGGTTTTGGAATCGGTTTTGTTTCCTGAGTCCAGAAGAGAATGGAATTCTCTCTCAAATACAGTTCTCTGTAGGGTGGGAAAGTGGGCTGAGTGTGTACACGGATGTCTGTACACTGTCTTAACTGTTTACAGACATTGGATTTGATCCTCCACAGAGAAAGAAGAAGAGCAGAGCCGGGGTGAGGGCGGGGGGGGGGGGGGAGTTTAGTCCTGTAAAACCATTCTATAGGCCCATTAAGCACTTAGAATGTAATTATTTTAGCCTGAGTCAAAAGAAATCTTCATAAAACTTATGGCTTAAACTCTAGACTATGCTTAAGGAGAGAGTTAGGGAACAAAACTATGATCATTTTCCTCTTGGTTTGGGGCTCAGGGAAGCACAGCTTCACTGAAAAACGTCTTAATAAAAGAGATAGCGGGGAGATTACCGTGCGTGCATTCCCATGCTGCGCACCACTGGGCCATTCGCAGCTCCGAGCCTCTTCTCTCACTGTGTTAGAGCTCATGGGGGACCTATGTGGGGCAGCCCTTGCTTTCCTCTTTATAAATATTATATAAATTAAATATATTAAATAAATTTATATATAAATATAAATATTAATATATTAATATTAATAATACTCTGTTGCCTGGTGGAAAAATTGACAGCCACAGTTGTTTGAAATCTAAGAAAACTTCACTTTGATGGCTGGACTTTGTGGCGTTCACTCTGGTACCTAAGGCATTTTGTTTCTCTCTTTTTGTCTGCTTTTGTTTACTCCAAATTACGGAAGCAGGGTGTTTCTGTGCCAGAAACTCATGCGGGTGATGCTCTGAACAGTTACCTTCCAGGAAAGTGCAGGAGGGCGTCTGTTTTCTTAGATGGGAATGGAAGGTTTTTCCACACCCGTCTGGGAATGACTCCATCCCGTTAGTTACTCAGAAGGTCGGAGCACGAATTCTAGTGCTTCAACATCAATTCCACTGCTAAATATTTTGAGATTCCACTTGGAAATGCATCAATAATGACTTGGTCCAAAGCACCTTTTAATCATAGATGGTATCTGGCCTATCTCAATTATGTGACCCTCTAAAACAGCAAGTGCTTTAACGTGTGTTAAAAACACACACACACACAAATTCATGATGTATCCCTAGCATAAACATTGCTGAGGAAAGTGGATTTCCAAGGTGGGTAGTCCAAGCGGCATGGCTTTTAAAGGCAGCGATGGGAGGCATCACTAGAAAGAATTCTCACCAGAAGCATGCTATCCTGCAATACCACAGGTATCATGTAATACATATACATATACACACATGTATGCATATATTTATCATGTCCTAAACAGGAGTCAATCTACATATTCTAAGGGAAGATTACTCTTTTGAGCATTAAGCAGCTGGCTTTTAAAACTGGTCAGAAATGCTAAACCAAGCATTTTGCCTCAAGAAGCCCGCAGTGCTGTTTTTTTTTTTTTTTTTTTTTTCTGGGAGCTTGGCCCTCAAGCTTGCAGATACACCAGGCCACAGCTGGCTCAGGAATTAGGGAGGAGGTCCCAGCCTCCTCTGAACACTCCCATTTAAGAATTCCCAAAGGCAGCTGTCTGAGCAAAATGGAACTGGAGACAGGACCATTTCCATGCCTTCTGCCCGACTTTCGTGTGAAAGTTCCAGACACAACTCCCCACCCACAAAATGGCCTTTCTTTACCATTTGATGTTCTAAAAGAATACATCATCAACTGCCCATATAAGTTATATTTAAATGAATGCTGAGCTCAGACCCCCAAAGAAATCCACCCGCATTGCTACCCCTGTTGGCTCTGCCTTACCTGGGATGGGGGGAGACATGGCTGCCACCCAGTACCCCAGCTGGGGAGCAATGTACGTCCACGTGAGCTGGCTGCCTTCCTGATGCACCAGGCCCAGACCACTCTTCAGCCACGTTCCTGTGGGGGATTTGGAAAAGAACTTCAGGAGGGTACACAGGCGTCACAGGCATGGGTGTTTATAAAAACTGCTTTAAACCACATGCACAACTTGCTGGATAGCCAGCCAGCCACACTCCCACCTGCAGATTGCCTACACCTGCCTGTAAAAAGTCTGCGACTTTCCTTCAGGGAAAGGTGAACAGTCTCGGGTTTCTGTTGAGTTACCAATGAACTGCATTTCAGCCACTTTATTGCCCACCTCTCTTTCCAAACACAGAAAGTCTGAGCAGAAGGCACTGGAGTTCCAAAGAGTCAGAGCAACCACAGCAGAGTGCTAGGAGGTTGGTGGAGGTGGGAAAGGGAGCCTAGAGTTGTTCACAGTATTTACATTCAAGCAAGTAAGCGCATTTCTTATCCTACTGAAGACTCAATTATTTAGAAAAGATTTTATTTGCTTATCTATGTTTGCAGTACCAGGGATGCTAAGCAATTATTCTGCCCCTGAGCCACACCCTGAATCCAGCCTTATATTTAAAAATAGCAGTTCATCAGTGCGATCGCTGCATATTCTGGGTGAGTAAGTGCATGCCTGCATACACAGGGATGCTTCTGAGCCCTCCCTACACGTACAGTCAGGGACCACCTGAAACCGCCACATGGATGAGCCGGGCTGGATCAAGTGTGTCAAGTGGTTGACCTTATGTCTCACATTCCATAGTCACATATTGCTGAAGCAAAAGTAGTGGAGAAAAACAAAACAAAACAAAACAAACAAACAAACAAACAAAAAAAACCCAAAACACTTGGGCTGCTTCTAGGCAATATTAGTTGCTATGGCAACACTCAAATGCAGTGGGTGGAAAGGTGCTTCCCACCTCATACCCCCTTTCTTTTGCGTAGCAGCAGCACAAGGCAGGGAGGCAGGGGAAGTTGGGCAGAGCAAGTTGACGAGTTGCCTGCGAGATCACGGCTGTAGGTGATTTCAGTTCAAGCTGAAACAGAATGTAAGCTAAAAGGTTTCTTGATCAAGTGTGAGACCATGGGTGCCCAGTTTGGACTCATTTCCTGAGTCATGAATCATGTCTACTCAGAGATCTCCCAGCATCTGACAATAGCAGTGTTTCCTCAGGGCTTCTGGGGAGATAGAGACAGAAGACATTGAACACAGCAGAGGGGAGGGTTCCTATGCTGGTTGAGAACATTTCTCCGGAAGAAGAGAAAGGGTAACTTTCAGCTGTTTCCATCTCCCCCCACCCTCTCCCACGCACGGCACCCCCCACACAGCACAGCAGCTTCGGATTAGCCAGGATGCAGCCATGCCTTCTTCGGTTGGCTGTTTCCCCAGATTAGATGTTTGAGTCACTGCCCTTCAAATGGGGTGGATGCTAAATGGAGCTGAGTCCTCATTCCTGCTCATTCATAAACAACTCTGCCTGAGAAAATCAACTGAAACGGACCTGAAAAAGTCCTCCACGTTACATACGAGGCAAGCCAAGTGCTGGAGCTATTATCAACAGCACATGTCCATTCCCGCTGCCCAGATGGCTGGTCCCTGTTCTGGAAGATGGACCATAGAAAGGCCACCTGCTGTTTTGGAAGGTCAAGGAGAACAGTGTCACCTGGGATGGTAGAACAGGGCTTGTCAGTAAGAATAACAGGTGGGGAGGATGACAAGGACACTCAGGAAAGGGGGCAACATGGAGAAGCATGAAACAATGGACCAAGGACTGGGAAGACAGGTTCAAGGTGAACAGAAAGTAGTGGGTAGGCCATAGTTGGGGAGGAGCTTCACATTTGCCTGGGTAGACCTTGGAATATAGACGGAAGCTTTGGAACCTGTAAACCAAGGCCAACTATGGTCCCGTGTCATCTGCTTGTTCTGCCTGGCTAGTCCTCACGGCTGACTGCTATTGTAATTCTAATCTTACATAGGTTTCCTCTTTCCTAAAAAATGCACATCTGAGTTTGGGGAGAACTTACCATACACCTGCACATTCTATATCTCCTCATTCCTAGGAAACGTTTTTACTACGTCATCATTTTTCTGTGTTCACATGTTTAAGTCTGATCGCCTCCAATGGGTTACAAGCTCTAAGACTGCTGACCTATGCGTTTTATACCTTTGTCTTCTACTAAATGTATGGGTTCCCTTCTCTGCCACCCTTCTCCACCCTTATCCCTTCCAATCCCCCAGAATTAGTTAGGAGAGAAAGAAGACTGGAGGGAAAAGGGGGTGGTGATCTGATCTCATGGACTACTTCCTGCTGATTAGGGATGTCAGTTTCGTGGGGCAGTGTTGATCTTTGTCATCAGGATATCTCCAACCAGCAAGGAGCCAGGAGCAAGCAACAGCAGGAAAAGGAGCAAGGGCCACTGCACCTCTTAGGGCTCTGGCATTTTTATGCCCTCTCAAGAGTCCCCAAGATTCTAAACATCATACACTTGCCGGAACTGTCAGCAGCTGGCAAAATCATTCCCCGACAGAGCACCAGGGAAATCATAGTTAGCTGCTGTGGACAGTCCGAATCAGCCCCATATCCCACACCTGGACTAAATTTCTCATCACAACCAAGTACATAGAGCTATCTCCAAACAGGAACTCGCTTTCACACCGTGTGAATGCAGGAAGCACGATCCAAGAAACTGCATCAGCATCCTGATGGGCTGGGTGTGGCTGACAGGAAAGCTATCCCAGTGGCAGTGGGACTAAACTGGGATGTTCCCCTTCCAAATGACAGGGAGAGGAGCCAGCTGGGGAGCCCCATTAGCTTTGGCAGACCTTCTACATAATACACAACAGGGTCTGACAGAAGCGTGACGCCGCTTTGGGATTCGATCATGCTGTTCCTGGCAAAGGCATCGTCCAAGATTTCTGGTTTTGTGGGAGGGAAGATTACAGGAAACGTAAGAATTAGTGAACTGTGTGCTGGAAACATGCTTCTCTTACTGAGACCCTGATGCTATGGCAGAGTGATGGTGGGGCTTTGCTACCTGCAGAGGGGAAGGGGGAGGATGGCTTCCTACCTGTACATCCAAGTACTAATTGTGCTTAAGATGGGCAACAAGCGTTGGGTTCTTTACAGGCAAAACGACCTCGAGCAGACGAAGCTCCTCAAGGTGCCCTGTGTTGAAGGTTATGAGACAGCAGGGTGCTAGAACGGGAACTTTCATGTGCACACATGTGGGTGCCAGTCCTGTCCAGACAGCTTTATAAATAGAAGAAATATCCAACTATAAAAAGGCCTTTATGTTTCTGCTCCTTTGGGCCGGCCCTATCTGATCTGCATTTTTATCTCTCCCCAGCCTGCTCCTTCTCAATCCCTTCCCATGGCTTCCCTGTAGATCTTCACATGCAGGCAATTGAGACCACTGCTGGGACACACAGAGATGAAGCCTGTCACTTGTTGATGGCAGTTAGGCAGGACCTACACTTTCTAGTGCATTTCCAGCCCCACCCAGGTGGCTGTAATGTGGAAAAGGCATACAGATGTAGCTGCACCAGCCTGGTTGCTGAGTGTCTCAGGACTTAGCAGGGTGACTTAAGGCCTCTCTGCTCTGACCTGAGCTGTGGTTGAGACTGTTTGTGAGTGAAGGTCACGTGGTCCTCCTGGCAGCATCAAGGAAAGAGATGTTGCAAGATTGGAATTCTCAGCTGACTAATTCTCGAATAACGGTTTAAGGCATTTGGACTCCTTTTAATGGACTCTTGAGCAAGAGTGAATATGTACAACAAAGGTAAGCTGCTCATAGGAAGGGACACAAAGTCCCTTTCTAAAGGGATATTCTTCTGTACCTGCAAAGGTAGTGACAATTTTGTGTTTTATAAGAATATGCTTTCATTTTATTTCTAGGTTTGGGAAGTGGAGCTGCTGCAGATTGTCCACTATGATTTGCCTCATGTTCCAGGAGTTCCGTAAATTGGCCAGTGGCGGATGGTTTCTCCCATCTTGTGGCTGTGATGTTTGAATTCTGGGGACTTTTCAGAGGGTGTATAAATGCTAGGGCCCTGAGAGGTGAGGTGGGCTGTTGGTTTCTGTTTATTGTGCAAAGAGAAATTAGACATCCCGACTGTCAAGATCAAACTTTCCCCAAGGAACCTGATGACCCTAATCAGCAGGAAGTAGTCTAATGATGTTGCCCCCTTTTAGACTGCTGACTTTATTCAGGGATCTCTCTCTCTCTCTTTCCCCCTCTATACTTTCTCTCCTACCTAATAATAGGGGGTGAAACCTAGGGGATAAAGAGTGGAAAAAAGAAGAACCGATAAAGTAGCAAAAAGACAGCAAAAGACAGCTCCATGCCATCGTTTGAGAAGGAAGTTTGACACAGATACCAAGATCTGCATGTACTTTTGATTTAGACACAAGTGTTTCTCTTGGTAACTTGAGGCCATGGTCACGATCAATGGCAGGTCTAGGTTCCTTAGAAACATGGCCTTGAGGATTCTGGAGGCAGATTCCTCTCTATGATAGTTTTCCTGCTGCCCACATGTTCACCAACCTTCCTTACGCACCATGTTCTTGCCATCAAATTCTTTTACCCCCACTGAGGCCTAACTTGCCATGTTCAGCGTGTCTACCATCCCTATCAATGCTGTCTAGAATAATGTATTTATGCCATGTGAGGAGCATGATGACAATCCAGTTATCAAACAGTGGCACTCTGAATCCAAATGTGGTGTACACACACACACACACACACACACACACACACCCCTTCAGGACAATCCAGTTATCAAACAGTGGCACTCTGAATCCAAATGTAGTGTACACACACACACACACACACACACACACACACACATCTAATATCTCTATCTACCTATCTATCTATCTATCTATCTATCTATCTATCTATCCATCCATCCATCCATCCATCCACCCGTCCGTCCATCCATCCATCCATCCATCCATCCATCCATCCATCCATCCATCCATCCATCCATCTATCTATCTATCTATCTATCTATCTATCTATCTATCTATCTTCTGATTTATCCTTAAGAGTTAAACTACATACCATGAAAGAGCCAGAAATATTTCCAGGACTGTGTGAGGTATTGAGAGAGTGCCCTCATCCTTTGGAAATGACTTTGTTAAGTACTTAGCTGGCATGGTTCCCAGTGTGAAAAGCAGTATGGATTCTTTAAACAGGCGCTGCATTTAACTGCAATGATTAATAAATACAGTAACCATCAGATAAGGCACCTTATCCTTATCTTTAAGATGGGAATGAGGTCTCTTAGTGGCCACTTACGTGCTAGTTGGTTACCATGCAAACACAAAATCAACTTTTATTAATGTACAACAAAAGTATATATATGTGTGTGTGTGTATGTGTGTGTGTCTTTATAAATATTGAACTAGTGCCTCCCCAAAGGCTAAAGGACTCTAAAATACGAAAAAACAAAACAAAACAAAACAACAACAACAACAAAAAAACAAAACCCAAAATGCAACCTAACCTTTGAAAGAAGCCTAAATAGCCTGGATTTATCTTGCTATTCCTGCTCGGCACACCCACTCTGCCTGGATATTCCTCTTTAATAGAAATTCTACTCAGCTTAACTCTGTAATAAGCATAAGAACACACGACTCTACTCTCCTGTTGTGAATTTTATAATATTAGACTTCAAAGTACTGAGTGGATGAATGCTCAGCACAACACAGGGCCAGCTGATCTCACCAGTGGCCTGGCCACTTTCCAGTTGTGTGAACTGCAGACATGTCCCAGAGGCACAGAAGAGGAAGGACGTGTCTTCAAGTCTTTAAGCCACTGAAGATTATGAACTCACCTGCTTCCCTTTTCCACTGTACATGGCCTGGACATTTTAACATGTGCGGTTCAGAACCTTCCTTCTCACTACTTGTATTCTAATTGAACCTGCACAAACTTAGGATAACCTCTACTAGATGTATAAGCTAGAATATATAAGCCGGGAAGAATTCTGCAACCATCTAGAAAAACCATCTCAAAACCACTGTGCCAATAAGAAGTGGTTATTTTTCACAGTGCAGAGTATGGTTACCTCTACTTCCACACCTACATTTTGACTATGCAGTATTGAGACACTCGCGATGAGCATTGGGGTCACCTGTGTTGACACAGAACCCCACTGCTGTCTTGCCTCATGAGTGAGCGTAGCATGGTTGGGGTACAGTGGTCTTCAGAAAACACAAAGCATGCTATGTTTTACCTCTCAGCATCTGCATTATCCTCACCCACCACCGCGGTCTGCTCCATCCAGACCCCTCAGTATGCCCCCTGTCTCCAGGAGCTGAGTAATAAGCCTTTTAAGACTTTACATTGTTTTAGTTTATTTCCTTTACAGCAGTGTTCTGTATGTACAGAGGAACATACAGAAGCCTCAAGGCTAATGTCTAGTTTAGTGCATGCTTTAATAAGAGTAGCACAGGATCATTCAGTCGGGCACAGGGAAGCACCTTCGTGGCCCCAGCGTTAGAATGTGCGGCAGAAGGAGAGTCAGCTCAAGATCAGCCCGGAGCGACAGGTGAGACCTCAGCTCAGAAGAAGAAGAAAGAAAAAAAAAAAAAAAGAAAAAGAAACGCCTGGAAAAGATTGCAGGAGCACTTGAGTTCCCCTTACCACACAGCAGAAAACCTCACCATTTCTACAGGTACAATATCAAAAAAGGAAAGACTGGCTCTGAATAGGTCAGTGACCTTCTCTGAAGTGACTTTCCCCATGGAGTCAGTTAAGAGCAAACCTCCCTTGTCAATTATATAACAAAATATTTCTCGGGCAACTATTTACCCTGTAGTTTTTGTTGGAAGAAGTCAAACAGAGGAGCAGAAGTTGTACGGGGTTGTTTAGATTCCTTACAGCTTTCAACAAGTAGATTTCAGACTGGTCTCAACAAGAAAAAAAAAAAAAAAAAAAAAAAAAAAAAAAAAAAAAAAAAAAAAAGAAGGGACATTCACGGTATCCAAGGACTCTGTGTTTGAAGCAGGAAATGAGAGACAGGCTGAATATTAGAAACCGAGACAGAAATAAGCTTGTAGTCACCTAACACATTCTCTGAATGTAGAGAATTAGCCTTCCAAAGTCCTTCAGTTCCCATCATGGATCCTTTCCCAAACGTATTCTTGACTCATTAAGCCTTTAAAGCCTTCAATGTGAACAGGGTAGTTTTTGAGGAAGAGATTTATTTTTTTAGAAAAAGATTGTGTGTGTGTCATTCTGCACATCAGACATATATTCCCGAGTGAAGGACCATCTGCCCTGGACACAGGAGTTATTTGAAGTTCGATTTCAGACAGCGAGTGACATTAAAAGTACTGAACAGTGGTGGAGCCTGGGCACTGGTGGCAGACTAGTGGCTGGAGTGTCCTAGAGAGTCATCCGGAGGGGAGACTAGAGTGACAAACAGACTGCAGGTCTGAGCCCGTCTCTCCTCATATGAGCCACCAAAGATTTGCACACGACATACGGGCTAATAGCACTAATAACAGTAATGATGGTGACCAGGGGAAGGAGGGAGTGAGGGGAGGGGGGAGGGGAAGGAGGAAGAAGAGGAAGATGAAAGAGAAGGAGGAAGAGGAGGAGAGGGAAAGGAGGAGCAAGAAGGAGGAGGATGAAGTGAAGAAAAGGAGGGAGAGGGAGGAGATGGGGGAGGAGATGATGGAGAAGGTGGGGAGGGCGAGGGGTGGCTAGGAAGGCTTTTCCTAAGTGCCTGGCTCTCTTTAACTTCCCTCCTTTCACGTGTATCATGTAGGGACTCTGCCTATTGTACCCCTGTCACAGTTGTGACATTAGAGGCCCATAACGGCTAAGCAACCAGTTCTACCTTGTACCATGAGCAGTGGGCCTTCCAAGGTCAGTTTGTCATAACTGCTGGTCTGTGGCTCCCTGTTTCCTCTCCAATGCTAGAAACATCGTGCATAGTACACAACCGGGGCAAACCTACCTGCTACCTTCACTTTGCAATTATTCCTCCAAGTGAAAGGAAGTGGGCATTCATGTATGTTAAAAATATCTGGGGCTTCAGACAGCCTAGTGCTTAAGAACGCTGGCTGCGCTTTCAGAGGACCCAAGTTCAGTTCCCAGCAGCCAAACCTTCTGGCCTTCGCCAACACCTGCATGTTAATGGTACACACACACCAAATAAATACCTGGCGAGCCGTGTATGTAGCTTACTTGTTATTGCCCTTAGCATGTCATAAGCAGTAGTGATACATACCTGGAACACCGCAGGACAGAGTTTGTCTCCCACAACCGCAGCAGCAGCAATAATAACTTATGGAGCATAAATGTCCTAATTATGTTCATTTAGGCTTATAGTAGACTAAACATCACGTTTTTGCTTAAAACCCAGGTGCATTGAGTGGCCTGGAGGTTTCCTGGCGGTGGAAAGAGCCAGTAAAGGATACGAAATTGCCACACTTAGCCAAACTCCATCCAGTAATGAAAGGTTAACTGTTAAAGGATGCAGGCTTTCTCTGAGAAGGACCGACCAGCCAAGTCTCCAACCACAAACTCACTACTCATCTGCCAGGTCTGCCGACATGGTTTTGGCTAAATCCATGCATGGTAAATCCTAGCTCTGCACCGAGTGATACTCAGAAAACCAACAAGCGCCCCAAACCACAGCTACCTAAGAACTAATTTCCTGAAAATGATGATTCCGAGGGCGCCACCAACACAAATGCCTTAACAATGCTTCGAGATGGATGTTACAGGGCTGTTTTTTGGAGTTGCTAGGCAACGCTGGAAAACAACTGACCGTCTTCTTAGATCAGCCCACAGGGCAGAACAAGTATATTACAGAGTTTAATTCTCATCCTTCAGGGCAGAACTCTGCGATGGGACGCTAACAGAGCCACAGCAACAGAAAACACGCAGATCTCAGTCCACAGATGCAGAGCAGAGGGTCTGCGCCCCACTCTTGGATCTTTGTCAAGACCAAGTTTCCACTGGGCTCTCAGCACTACCCTTCTGCCTCCTCAGCTTCATCAACTCTTTGCAGGCAAATTATCGCCTCCCCACCTAAAATCACTGAAACACAGTCCACTCTCACGCTCCCTTTCCTAGCTGAAAAATGAGAGGCCTTTGGCTAGCATGTGCACAGCCCTGGTTCAGTCCCTCAGCACAGACAAGTGGACTGGAAATCCCAGTGTTTGGTGGCAGAGGCAGGAAGGTCAGAAGTTCAAGGTCATCTTTGATTCATAGTGAGTCCGTTTCTTTGATCCTCAGCTAGTATCCCCTAGGAAATGGCCGGTTTGTCTTTGTTAGGGATATACTGACATCAGTCTAAGGTAAACCAACCTCTTCCTTTGTTTAATACCATGAATTATCACATCTATTCTTGTAGGGGGGGGGGCTAGTACATATAGTTCTAAAGTTAATCCCATATATAAATATGTACTTGAATGGTTAATCAAATAAACATCTCCATTTCTAACTTTTACCCATACAATGTAATATAGTGAGTGCATCCTTAGAAGTCGTTCAGACCATAACATATCACGTTGAAATCCTCCATCTAGACACATGGCTTATTTTTTAATATTCATATGATTTAACAAATCTGTATCTCTTATCATTTCTCCACGTCAGAGTTCTGGGTCAGCCTTGAAAACACATTTAAGCAAGTCCTTGGCAGTCTCTAAGTTATTCTTGGAGACCTAGATAAAACCCTTTGACCAAACTTGAGGTCAGAGAGTCACATAAAAATCTCCTTAACTTTATTTTTTTAAAGACTACTTTAGGTTCACATCAAATTTGAGATAAAGGTTTGGAGATTTCTTACACCTTCCCACCCCCAACCCCTCTAACATTTCCTACAATATGCTTGCCACACTAATGAACCTACACTGATAAATAGATGAAATATATGTGCATTCCAAACTGCCTTCAAGGGCAAACTGGCCATGACTTACCTAAAAGCTCAGTGGGCCCAGCACATCAAAAGCAGTCATGCTCCTTGGAAGCAGACACAGACACACCGCACAGGCCAGCTAAAGGCATTATTCCTGAGCTCCTGCTGTAGCTGTGCTGTCAGTGGTTCAGTAACCACCATTTCTCTAGCAACCCACATATACTCTGCCTGCGGTGTTTGGGAAGGCAGCTCAAGCTGGACCTCGCCACACAGCTCCACTCCCAGGGCAGGCTTCTCTTTCTGCCATCTCGTTGGAGTGCGGGGATACAAATGCACCGGGTGGCCCTTAGAACAGCAGAAGCACAAATCCAAAATCCAAAACACTATTGATTTTTTGATTATTCAGGATCAGTCGCTTTGGATTCAAACCACTGACCTGGTTTGCTTATTCATGAGTGACCATTCCCTTGGGCCACAAGTCATACAACCTCATACTCCGGAAAGCCATCTGCTGCCCTAGTTACACACTGAAGAAAGAATTAATGTCCATAGAAAAGAGCCGACACAATTGGCCCTTACAGTTCTGAAAGCCACAGCTAGCACACATTTGCCACGGCCAACTTTCTTCCCCAGACACGGGAAGGTCAAACTGTCTCCTGCACACAACTAAGTGTAGACACTGGTCACTTCGCCAGGTGTCTTTATTAGACATCCACTGGGAACTATTCTTAATCACACAAATATAGATAGGACCACAGGGAGCAAGCAGGCTAAGCAGGTGCCTAGGTACCTGTCCACATACTGCATAGTACCACTGAGGCAAACACTTATCACAGAGGGGTTTCCGTGACACCCAGGGCACCGGGCTTATTAAACTTTCTATGGCTGAGATAAAATACAGGAGGCAAACATGGTAAAGGGGGAAAGACGTATTTTGGCTCACAGCTCATAAGTTTTAGCTCATGGCCACTTGGCTCTACTGCCTCTTGAGCTTGGGGTGACATGGCCCATAGTGAACTGCACGTGGCAGAGCAAAGCGGCTTACCTCAGGATGGCTGGGAGCCAGGGCCATGTCCCAGTGACCCACTTCCACCCCCTTAGGCCCTGCCCCCTACAGGTGGGAGTGCCTCCTCCAATACCACCATCTATTGGAGACCAAGATCTTAGCACAAGGCACTGGAAGAACATTTGAGATCTGAACCAGCACAGCTCTGAAGGATCAGGTTCAGTTTGCAAAGTGGTAAGGCCCAAGTGAAGGGTCCATATGTCTGGGGAAGGGTCAGTATGTCTGGACAGGACAGCATCTGGGAAGGAGAAAGGGGCAGGCAGGGACAGAGACTGGCTCCAAAGAGACCCATATGCCTTGCTATGGGTCCAAGCTCCTAACAGATTGTTCTGAGAAAGGACCACATAGGAGCATCAGTTTAGCTAGAGCAACACTACAGCAGGCCCAACAGGCCCCATGGATGGAGGGGAAATGGGAGACAGCCAGACGATGCAAGGGACTGGTGAGATGTAGGATTCCCAGCACAGCCATAGGAAATCCTGGAAAGGACTAGAAGGCGAGTCTGAGAAATGCTGCTCTTTTGCTGTTGTTGAGACAAAGTCTTGCTGTGTAGCTTGGACTGCTTGCAAACTCACATGAAGCCTTGTGCTCCAGCCTTTTGAATGCTGGGATTTCTGCAGGCACTAGTACACTTGGCAAGGAAGGCAGATTTGATGGATCACAAGCTAGGAGATGAAAATACACTTTCTTGCCCAACTTGCTTTTGGTTATGGTGTTTTATCACTGCGATAGAAACCCTAACTAAGAAAAGCAGTATAAAGAAAGGAAGTGTTACAAGCCACCTTGTGATGTTAACCTTGATAAGGCCATTAAAACTGCAGCAATCTTTACAAGTTACGATAAAGTCTATTAATTATCTGGGAAGTTACAAGACAAAAACTCCATGAAAGCCCAAAAGGTATTTTTTTTTCAAGTGTATTTGCTAAAATTATGTTTTGACTGATCCAAGGAGTTTAAGTATTTAAAAAATATTATTTGATATAAAAAAATCTCTCATTAATCTTCATGCATGGTTTAACAATCTCATACTGGTAGTTAAAAGCTGGTTCGAAGTTTGGCTTTCCCAAGTCACCCTGAAGAGTAATTCTGGCTCTGCACAAACATTGGAACATTTATCTACAAAGTATCTACCACCTTAGAATAGTCCTTGTTTCTCCCTAATTGTAAGGAATTGATGACTGAATCACACTATTTAGGTCACCCCAGCTGAGACCACAGAATAATGCTGACACGAAAAAATGCTGGCTCTGTTATAGTGACTGCAAAAGCAGAAGAGAGAATTCTGACACCATTTCAACGAACCCACCCAGTGACAACATCCAGGACAGGCAGCATCTTCTTGAAGTACTTGTGCCTTGAAACTTCCACCTTATTTCCTCTCCCATCACCGGATGAGAGGAAAGCAAGCTGTCATGTTGTAAGCATCCTTCAGCACTGGAGAGTGTGGCAAAGATCTAGGAGGGGTCCTGAGTGTGCTTGCTAGCCTCAGAAGAACAGCTTAAGCTGTACAGAGCCCTGATCGACAGGCCCACTGTAACTTTCCTGGGACCCTGTGCCTGACACACCCTTATTAGTTGTGCTTGGATCCCTGCACCTCTGAAACTGTGAGACAGGAGATGCCCATTTGCTATCTTAAGCTGATAAATGTTAGGGTCCCTTCTTAAGCACATGCAGATCTGTACAGGGAAACGACTAAGAGAGAATTGAAAATAGATTAACCTCTATCTCTAGGTTATAGGGTCATGGGGACTACTCCTTGCTTCAAATGATGTTGGCAAATATTTTTCTTATATTCAGGAGAAAAAAAAAAAAAAACAAACAACAACCCAAACACCCCCCCCCCCAACACACAGAACCAAAACAGATGATACTGTCTCCAGAAAAACTAGAAGGATAAATATCAGGAGAGCCAACTTTAGCTCCCAAGACCGTTAAAGATCCCTATTAGACTAAAACAAAGCAAACTTCAGAGGGGCTGCTTAGGGACTCCTGCTTACCCAGCTTCTGGTCAAACCTCCATGCTGCGACATAGGCATTGTGCCTCAGACTGCTCTGAGTGGCCAAGGGCACAGTGACATAGATGGGTCCATCCACCAACACTGGCGTTCCATTACCGCTGAGCAAGTGCGCACTGACGGCTGTGACAGGGGTCAAGTCATACCTGGTGCCGTTTCCTGGAAGGAAGACAAATGCTCATCACTTGCACAGAGGCCCCGGGGCTGCAGAAACCCTTCGAGGAAAATAGTTATCACTGCCTCGTACTGAGAAGAGTCTTCAGTGTTTGGGGGCTTTGTTAACATCAGTAATCCTTACCCCCACAACATCAGGCAGTTCAAACCCACGATTTGGCTGTGGCAGTAGCTGACCAGAGGGCATATGCTAGTTAGGGTCCCAGCTCAAGTCTGCCAGATGTAGCAAACTGTGTCTGTGTTATCTACTCCTTTCTGCTTTTCTTTCTCTCCCCAGTGCTGTTTTTTTCCCTCTGTCTGTCCATCTATCCTTCCTTCCTTTCTTTTGTTTAAAGGCAGGATCTTACCCTGTGGCCTGGAACTCATGACCACCATGCCTCAGTCTCTCAAGAGCTGAGCTTACAGCCATGGTGGGAAAGACTTTATTGTAAGAGGAAAAACTCTGGGGAAGCTACAGAAAAACAGGTTCACAAAATAAGCTCTGAGCACATCGTACCGTAGGATGTATAAATGTATAGCATCTCTAACACACACGCCAACAAGTCAGTGCTGGAAGAAGATACGCTAGAGACTGTTTAAAACAGCAAATTTCACCAAGGATTGCTTCAAAGTATTAACCAATTCTATCATAAGGATAGCACTGAAACTTAGACATGGAATATGTATGTGTTGTTTTAGTTGGCACCGGTATTTTGGTCTGTTAGAACTTTGATATGCCGATTACTCTCCATTAGACACCATTATTGGAGCCGGTACTTTAATGACTGTATGCAGACCAATTAGACAAAGCACATAGACAGGTACACTTAAGCGATCCATTTTAGTGAAATATGATATCACACAAATTATATTGTCAAAATTTCCCATCTTTGCCTTAATAGGATGAGTTTCTTAGTGATAAAAACGGAAAGGTATTTTACAAAGCAGGATGCCTTATATAATACTGTTTATGCTTTATTTACTGCTGCTATTTCTATTTATACTAATCTTACTGTTAAGCAAAAAGACAAACTATAAGTATATTTACATCAAGTATAATAAGTCTATACTTCCTATATATTAACATACCTATCTGAGCTAATGCCAACCTACAATTTGCACCAAAAGTAAATACTCAAAGCAAATCTAGTGAACTTTACAGTTTCAACAATGATTTAACAGCCAGTCCCCTGTGGAGTAATAACAATACCACTAAACAACAATACCACTGTACATCCATCACTTTCTCCAGGAAAGCAAAGGCCTGTTAAAAGATTTCCTCAAAAGATGACAGTTGGAATCACAGATTCAAGGTCAGGAATCTTTCAGTTTAGAAACCATTGCATTTTGGGATAAGAAAACTAAAGGCATGAATTTACCACACCGTGCTAGAAAATGCTCTATGGATAAGACATTCATATGCCCACAGCTTAAAGGTGCCAGGAGGGCAAAGCCAGGCTCCCCATGTCCTGCTCCTGGTCACGCTTGGACCTGTCAACCAGATAGGATTCAAAGGCCAGAGTCTTGAGGTGACCCAATGCGTGCTGTATAAACACTGCAGAGAGGAGGTTTCTAAGTAGGATGTACTGCTTTATATTGCTAAGCTCCATGCAGGAGGTCTGTAGAAGGCTCCTGTAAACAGGCACGTAGAAAGTTCTAGAAAAGCACCTCCATTCTTTTTCCCCAGTACCCTCACATTCTCTTTCCTCTTCGTCGTGCATTTCCCTGATCCAGGCAGATGGGTTTCTAGAACTAGATACCCCTGCTGAGTTACTCCCCTCCTGCCTCGTCGTCAGGACTCAGAAGATGGTGGGCAGGTCGGGTACCCTCTTATGTCTATGGCCATAAATATTCTCACCTGCACGAGTTCAGAAGCATGCTCTACGGAAAGGAGATTATCCGAAAGTAATGAGCTTCAGCTTTCTGTCCTTTACACAAAACTTTTTTTTTTTCATTTTTATTGGATATTCTCTGTATTTACATTTCAAATGTTATCCCCTTTCCCCCCACTCCCATAACCCTCCCCTTGCTTTCATGAAGGTGCTCCCTCTCCCACCCACCCACTCCCACCTCCGCCTACACACAACTATTAAAGAGCTCCAGCCGAGGTGGACATGGTGCTGCACGCTTGTGCACAGTACCTGGTCGAGTGAGCCAGGGCCGCTGAGGCAAGGCCAGCTGGCTTACACAGTGGGGCTGTGAAGAGAGAAAAAGGGAAAAGGAAGTGGACAGAGGAAGGAAGGAGGAAAGGGAGGAGGAAGAGGGAAGAGAGAGGAGCCCTAGCTCCTAAGACAGGTAGGTCTGGAGACTCATTATTCTCTTGGCACTCCAGTAAATGACCAGTCCTCCTCTACAGCATCCCCATGTCTTTCTGCCTACGGCCCTGGTCCCTTCACTTTGGGCAGATTCAGACGTAGAGGCTTAGACTATTTCTCTTACACACTTCGTTACGAGATTCTTGTCATGGCCAAGGCACTGAGTTCTGTCTGTAGCCAGGCTTTCCTTCCTGCTCTACCTCGATGTTTCCTGGCCCTCTGTGTGCAAGCAACATCAGGTGTCAGGCCAACTGGGTGGAGGAGGGGCAAGCATCACTTTCAAAATGGAGTCCACTTGGGCTTTTGAGTAATCGATTGTTTATAACAAGATGAGTTCTACTCAGTCTCTTCGCCCTCATGTTTTAGTACCAGGCTGAAACATGAAGCTCTCCAAAGTTCAAAAGCTAGGTGCCTCCATACTTCTACGTAAATATTTAAAGGAAATCAAAAAATGATCTTAAATTCAAAATACTTCAGTTTCAGGCCTTTGGGATAAAGATGGTCATCATATGCCAACTTTTCTGTGGTCGCAAAAAATTCTGTACCTTAGACATTCTGCCCTCTCTGTCCCTCTGGAGTGGCTGGTGGAGGTCATTTCATTGAGACCCACGGGGATGGTGTATAGGGACCAGGAGCAGCTGGTGGTACCAGACAGCAGAGAATCTTTGGTCTGTATGTGAGCAGAAAGTGAATGTTCAGAGCCTGTTCACAAACTCTGAGGCCAGCAGCGACCCACTGTGCCCCAGGTGGCTCTGCTTCATTGGAGCCCAGGCTCAAATGCCTCCAAATACATATAGACACACCACTGGCTGGCTCCCTTTCCTAGTGCGTCTGGGGGAAACTTTGATCCTCTCTCAGGCAACTAATCAATTACTGGAAAAGCAGTTCAATGTCACCTTCCAACCTTTTTCTTCCCTCTGAAATAGACTGATTTCAAAATAAAATACGCTTCTGAAAAAAAAAATCAATAGTGCCTTGCTTTTGCTCTCTGCATCCCCCGGTCTTCTAGGGTTTCACAGTTTATTCACGAGTGACTGGAAGGGGACTGAGGACATAAATGAGCTCGGGAGAGCGAGGCCGCTCCTCTTTGCTGTATTTCCGACTATGCTTCCTTTCACTGAGAAAGCTGAATGGAGCTGACGAGGACCTCAGACTAGAGCTCTCTGGGCTCCTCGACTGATGTCCCCCCCCCCCAGAAACTTTAGTGCAGATGACTACGACATCTGTTTGATGGCAAATGAGCAGCATACACATCATGTCATCGGTCCTCAATTTAAAGGAGAAACCTTCCTTGAAATAAGACCCACAGATGGAGCAAAAGCAATACGTCACCAGGCACCCTCTCCTCCAAACAGAAATTTGTTCACAAGTTACCGACGCGGATGAGAAGTTGGAGGTGCACAAGCTTTCCTGATTCACCAGTTTATCTAAAGTCCTGGAAAATGATGAAAGTTCTAATCAAAGTGTCCTTGGGAAGTACAATAATATACCTAATTTAACTCTAGCTAAACTAATTTAACTCTAATTTTATGCTATGCCTAAAACCTGAAAGCCAATGAAGAAGAACAGGAGAGAGAAAGGAAGGGGGAGAGAGGAAGGAGAGGGAAGGAAAGGGAGGGAGGGGAAGGGGAGAGAGAGAGACTGAGAGATGGACTGACTGAGAATTCTAAGACCCAGAACCTCTCCTGTAGCAGGTGGAGGGCTGAGGACCATGCTGTCACTCAAGAGGAGGAAGGTTTTATGCGTTGGTCTTTCTCTGATAAGGAACTGTCACTTTTCTTGGGGCTGGTGGCTTTTGGCTTCTCTGATCTCGTAAGTTCTGTGTCTGTCAGAGTAGTCATGAAGACTGAGCTGACGTGGTGATTTGCCAAAAGATTTCAAGTCAACTTCAAAGCCCGGATTGTCTCAGGCTGTCTACAGAGAGCTCCTATGGAGACCTTCCTCAGTCCCCTCTGAAAGGAAGGGGGCGGGACATCTAACAGCAGACAAGGAGACCTGAAAGCTGACGGCCACACCACAGAAGGCAAAGCTCAGTGCTCCGTCTATAGTGGAGCATGGGATGTCACTTGCTCATCTCTAGGTGTCACTGGAACCAACTCTTCCCATCCCAACATGGGGTGACCGAGAAGGTGGGGCTGCTGGGGTGTTTCTTGCTGCACAGCTGGGTGAGACAGTCTGGAGCAAAGTAGACTAGGCAGAGACCAGAGGAGCAGAAAACCTGTTACTGATCTCTTGCATTAAAAAAAAAAAAGTTTAATTTTAGTTGAACTGAAGTACTTAGTCCAAACAAAGAAGGTCCTTCAGGCCCCTGGCAACCTCTGGAAAGCTCAGGGAAGCCAACTTGCAAAGACGCCACTGCATATTGGTGCAGACAGAAGAAGGCCTCGGTAAGCTGGGAAAAGGTAATGATATGGACCCAGAACCCGTAAGGTCAAGGCCCAGCCCCCTCCGTGCTCAATGTGACCACCTCTTGCCTGAGCCAAAACTCAAAGAGAAAGACTATACCCCAGAAGGCCCACCCAGAAAGAGAAGAGACTCCAATTACCTGTCCCGTTTCCATCCAATCCTCGCAAATAAGGGAAGCAGTCTACTTCTGCTGGGGAGCTGGCCGCAGTGAGGAAAGCCGTCAGGGCGCTGTAGCTGGTGTTCTCCGGCAACCTTAACGCTCTTCTCTGGAAATGAACTCGAGGCTGTGGCCGGGCACCTGTGGGAATCAACCTCTGAGTTACCTCCCTGAGGAGGAGGAGGAGGAGGAGGAGGAGGAGGAGGAGGAGGAGGAGGAGGAGGAGTCCGAGTCGTTGTTTCCATTTCAGAAAATACCAAGCCAGGAAAGGCTCTGACATCCCTCCCCTACCCCTCCATGGCCTGCCATCCCTCACTCATCCAGGACGCAGGGATTTGACAACATGCTATTATGGGGCGAGAAATAATAGCCCATTGTCACATTTGTTTTGACACAGGATGTTATTTGGATTTTGAACAAAAAGCTTTTCCCACATTCTATTTGTGACCAGTCTTTTCCACTGTGTGGCGTCTGGCTATGGATAGGGCAACATTTTGGGAGAGTCTGAGCAAATGAAGCAAGGAAACAACAATTAATCTCTTTAGACCAGCAGTGCAAGAGATAAGTGTTGGCACAGCCGGAACCCATCCTCCAATTTCCTGGAAGTCTCATTCAATGGCACGGACCAAACGGAAGCTGGACAGGGGCTGTGACACGCAGTCCCGGGAAGGCATGCAAACAGTAGCCCTCAAGAACAAACAGCTTTCTTCCTGTGGAGGCTGCGGTCTGACACTGGAAGTCCCTCTGAAAGGCTTCCCACTGGAGGCAGATGATGTCTCGGATTTAACAAGGATACTAAAAGTGGCACCTCTCCCTCCAGCTCCATCCCTTTTTGTGAGCACTAGAGTGGCTTGGTCGGATGCCTTGAGATGTCACTTAACATGTTACTGTTCTTCATGTGTTAGTTACTAAGACCCCAAAGGTTGAACCTACTTTTATCTAATGTGGCGGTGATAGCTACCAGACATGAAGGTGAGAAGTAGTTATGCACAAACATGGCAAAGATGTCCTTAAAATTAGAATTCTGTATCTGCAGCTTGAGTTGACCTTGTTCTGCTATGCTGAGGAAAGGGCTCCTTCTCCCAATCCACGCGATACACAGAGGTTCTAGAATAGCAGCCCCACCCAGAGATGAGGCCTTTAAATAAATTCCAGGGTTCCCTTTCTCCAGATCAGAGCGCTTCCAGGGAGGGGAATGTGATAGCTTCCTAGAAATGTTCTGTGCTACAGGAGACAAAACTAAGGATGTCTTTCTATGGTAAGGCACGGCAGCCAAAGGGCTTATGGCCATTTATCTGGGATATGCTTTCTGGGCCACACTTGGCTGTGTATGGCTGATATGGTAGATCGTCACCACGTTCCTTCTATCTGTTCAAAGCTACCAATCAACTTCTTTCCCTCCCCAAAGGCCAGTAAAACAGGTTCAGTCCCAAAGCCCAGGGAGCCAGGACCCAAAGTCATAGCTACGTCACCTTGTAGACACATCCATTAGTCTAATGGCAGGTCGTCCATGGCCTGTCTTCATTTCTAAAACAAAGTGCCAGCCTCCACGGATCGCCTTACATTTTTATCTCTCACTTCTTCTGATCTCGCCTGCCTCTGGTTCTCACTGCATCCAAAGCCCTCAAGGACTCTTCTGGTGCCATGGCCCCCTGGGAGCTGTCTACTCTCATCCTTTTACCCACTGGCTGCACAGGCTGCCGGCCTCTTCGTTTGCCGGAGCTCTCTGAAGTGAAATGTCAAAGTCTCCCTTTCCATCTCCTCATCTAGACTATGCAGAATCATTTTTTTTTCTGGTAATGGCCAATGCAGCTGCCGATGTTCAGGAGATGTGTCGCCGAAAAGGCGCCTAGGTTTCACAATCAGGAAGAGTAACAATCCCAGCCAACACGAGAGAAAGTTGGGCATATCTATACACGATAGGGCCAAGATGGGGCTGGACTGCATGAGAATAAAGGGAGAAGGTGGAGTCCAGGATGGCTATCCAAGCACAGAGTGGGATGCCTGTGTCCTTCCTGGTCTCTGAGTCACTCTGGAGAGAGGGGAAGGTTGAATCTCGCCCGCAGGCAGGAGAACATTCACACGACCCTGGACATACATCCATCAAGGACTTAGGGATCTGCCCTAGGACCCGGGGAACCACAAACCAAAACTTAGGGGCCTTGGCGCCTCATTAAAATATTCTCCCATCCATTCCCGTCTCTCAGATGGACATGTGCACTACAAGCCCCGGAATGGGAGAGCCATCTCTCTTGTGTCTCTCCTTCTGTCCCATCATGCCTCCCCTCTTCCCTTCCTTTGTACAGGAGAACCTGGGAACTCACCAGCATCCGGGGCCACTTATGGTAGCTAGAAAGTGGGGACACACAGGGTTTGGATGGGTTACGCTTGGAAGAACAGAAGTGGCAGGTCCAGCTGAGCTGACACCTGCTGTGACTGGCAAGACACAGATGCCATCTGCGGAGGAACTCACACACCCTCAAGGACAAGTACGGACAAAACCCATGACCAGTGACATTGCATGAAAGATGTCCATGGAATCTAAGGGTATATATAGGCCACGCTAGGCCATGGTGTAAACAAGGTCTAAATGTGCATGTGTAGGCCTGGGGTAAGACTCTGTGCTCTTCTTCGTGCGGTTGTCTGGGAGCAGGAAGAGAGTGGACCAGCCTGCCTGTCATCAGTGGTTGTTTCTCAGTGTATCAGCAGCTGCTTGGAACTTCCTCTCCCTGCAGACTGAAGGCCCCATCCTCCTTTTCTAGATGCTTACATTCCAATATACTGAAAACAGCAGACCGCCTATGTTTTCTTTCTGTGATACTAAATCTATCCCCCTCCCCATTCTTTCCATCCAAGGTCAAACCAAGCCCCTACCCTAACTTCTGCTCTCTTGAGTGTGTGATGAACCTTTACCAACTGTTTGTGCCCTTGTCAACAATCTCTTTGTTGGTGTTTCCTCCTTCGGTAATAAGCACACTCCTGCCTTCCCTACCTAGAGAAAAGTCACAATCAAACATGACTTTCACTGTTCTCATATGTGAATGCCTGTCTTCTTCCATTCAGCCTTCAGTGACATGGCGGTCACCCACAACACATGATGCCAAGCTCCACTGTATAATCTGTGACCCCATGCCACCTCCTCTCAGCCTTCACCCCTGACCTCTTCACAATGAGCCAGTGTTCACCAGCCTCACCCACGAGGAGCCTCCTCTTCCTTGGCATTCATCCTTGGTGTCTGGTTCTCATGCAAACCCTTCTTTCTTCTCTGCCTCCTGATGAAACAGTTCCCAAAGGCCACTGCTCCCACTCTCCTTAGAGATCCCTCTTTATATCCAGTCATTTCCAGTCGTGGCATCTTGCCTGAGCCCCATACTGGCATTCCCCCTGCCTTCCAGATAGTTTCACCCAGATACCTCCTAAGGCCAGCATACACTCTCTCCTTTAGAGAGCCCATATTCTCTTTAGCGCCCAATTTTGATCCAGACCAACATCACTTTTCCTTTCTAACATTTTACAGAGTCACTCAAGTGCCACAACTGGCTATTGTCCCTTTGTTACCATTTCCTCCCTTCTGACCCCACACTACGAACCCATGAACCACCTTCTGCCTCGACAGTCTCCCCGCTACCCTGTGCTTCAGTCCTAACCTCCACGCCAGCTATGGACACACCGACTGCTCAGCCATTCTGACCACGTGCTTTCCTGGCTCAGGAGACATAGTCTCCACCACTTAGGGAATACACGATGACAGACAACATTAAAATTCAGTAGATCAAAACAGAATCAAACTACTACTCATATCAACTGAGAGATGCAAACCTCCACCCTTTACTTCTACCCAGAGAGGGGAAGTAACTTGGTCAACATCAGTGTACTTGGAAATATAGAAGACTTTTACATTTGGCATCCCTTCCTATCATGACATGTCCATCTCAAAATAGATGCTCTATTTATGACCAATGCTCCTCCATCCACGGGGCTGTTTGTGTGGTCTGTGTGTGTGAGCCAAGGAGGAGGCTTGCCATAGGCATGGTGCCTACACTATGCATGTGGTCATGCTTGTCCTATGTCTGAAACTACCTCTTGTCTCTGTATCATTCAAATGCATCTCAAAGTCTACCTCCTCTGCATATGCATCACGTCTCTGAAGCCCATCCAAAGGTCTAAGGTCTGTTCATTTCTTATGGTCTTCGATCTCACTGGGTCTTGTATTATATGTATGTGAACGCTGTACTTCTTAATCTGAGGCACAATGAGAGAAAGGGTGCTCGCCGTAATCTGCTACCCAGTGATACCTGTGGGACTGAACGTGGTGAGTCAAGTCTGGCAACTTGCTATGTTTTAACAATGCTGTGACTTCACTGACACTAGATTAGGACCAGAAATCCTAAGCTGGGTGGTTGCCCTGTGGATATAAACACATTGACTAGCAGTCCTGATTCCTACCATCAAATACCAGTGCCAGTCACCAATATGTGACAATCCCAATGGCCCCAGACACTGTGAAGTGTCCCAGGCCATGTGAAATTATCACAGTAGAGAACATCTTGTTTTATAGTCTATGAATCTTCATAACTTAAGCAACTCATATGAAGAGTCTTATATGGAGTCTTATAGCAGACCTGTGATATATAAACAGTTAAAAAGCAAAACCTTTGTACTCCTGAAACTCAAGAGGAAGGGAGCGAGATGGCTTGATTGTCAGATGTCATACATCCTAGAATAAGAGGGAGATGACAGAAATATGAGATCAGCTTTAATAGCACACGAGTGACTGTTCTGGAAGGAAGACAGGTGGTCCCTGTCTGGAAGGCTGTGAAGGGGCAGATCAGACAGCAGACAGGAAAACGCAGAGATTCAATATAGCCTATCACACACAGCAAGACCGAGGAAGTGCATGCGAGCCAAGGAGGAGGCTTGCATGTGCCTGCTGCCTGAGTTGCCTGCAGGCGATGGGTGTCCAGGGTCAGCAAGACTTTAAGGATGAGCCTGTTGCACAGAGGCTCAAATGAGGGATACAAAGAAAGGTAGAGACACGGGGGTCAACACAGAAGCTGGGTAGAGTTGGCTAGAAAGTAAACCAGGAAGTAAGACCCCATGACAGAAGCTGAGAAGAAATGAACAGCGGCAGCCAGAGAAGGAAGCTGGCTAAGAGACGAGGCGCAAGAAGGAAGACAATGGAGTGTGGAGCCTGGGAGAAGTCAGGCGGGAACGGAAGAGACTGAATCTGTGATCGGAGAGATGTGGATCTGGACAAGAGAAGTCTGAAGAACAGCATGAGGCCAACTCAGTGCCATGTGTGTGGCAAGGGGTGATTTTTTTTTCCCCTCAGAGTTTGAGAGGGAAAGGGACGAGCATGTTGCCTGAAGGAAAAACGGAATGTAAAAAAAGGCTTCTCTTTGACAGTCAACATCTTGAGTAGGAAAGGCAGAGGGAGCTCTGAGGGAGGGCGGAGCCTGCACACATGGAAGCAGGCAGAGAAGGGGAGGTGAAGACCCTCACGGCAGGACAGAGGGACCTTCAGAGGTGCCGCTATCACCATGGACAGGAGGAGGAAGAACAAGAAGAAAACTGAAGACGCCATCCTCCAGGAACTGTATTTCCCCCTCCGAAACAAAAAGCGAGGAGATTGCTAAGGGCAGGCGAGGCTTCCAATAGGCCCTTTGCAGAACAGAAAGGAATTATGGAAGAAGAAACTCGGGGTGGGGGGCATCGGAGCTGCAGGATGCATCTCCAGCCTGCTCTCTTTTATTTCTTATCATCTTTTAAAAATTATGTGTTTGTAAATGTGATCATGGGCTGTGTATTGCCACAGCATGGCTGAGGAGGTCAGAGGGTAACTTTGGGTGTCAGAGTGTCAGTGTGTACATGCGGAGGTCAGAGGATAACCTTGGGGGTCAGTTTTCACCTTCAACCTTGTTCATTTGAGACATGGTCATTTACTTACCAAAGTCAGGCCGCCTGTTTCCCAAGCTTCTGGGGAGTCTGCAGTCAACCTGCCATGGTCCCTATGGGACTACTGCAGCCCTGACCCGTGTGCTACTGGGCCAGTCTCTTGAGTGAGTTCTGGAGATTCGGACTCTGGCCATCAAGCTTGTGTGGCAAGCACTTTACCCATGAAGCTAATACTGCAGCCCCTTTCTCTCTCATCACCTTGGAATTTGCTTCTGATTTCCCCCTAAACCTGTCTCCAGAAAATTCCAACTGGTCTGTTTCTCAGCAATGCACACAAAACTCTCCAGGAAAAGAACCTACCAATGCCCTCTCATTTTGTTCTTTCATCAGTCTTGACGATGAACCGGAAAGAAATCTGCCAGCATTTTACAAGTAAAATGTTTTTCAACACAGCCTGTTCTCGGGGAAGTTCCCTAGCTGACCAGTCACGCCACGAGCCCCTCGCCTTCCTCTCTCAGTCCTAAGCCTTCATCACAAAGCTACGGCGATACTCATGGAGTGACGACTGGCCTCACTTTTAAAATGCAAGGGGTGCTGACTGCTCATGACAATTTCGTTAGAAATATGGATTTATTGTGTAGCTTATGTTTGCAGATATAAGCTCTGCCTACCCTGATGAGAATTATTATTATTATTATTATTATTATTATTATTATTATTATTATTTGTGTATAGGATTAAAATTTACATAAATGCCCTCTAGTGTATCTACGGAGAAGAAGAGTAGATATTTTTTATTTTTTAGGAAAGCTCTCATTAATGTACTTTATTTGGATATAATTTGGATATAGTTATGTTACACCTCCAACTGACGTTTCACACACATCTGGGAACAATGGCCTCTTTTCTTTTTCGTCCCTGGTATCGATCCCTCCTCGTGGCCTTTATTCTGTCCAAGTTTTCCTGCAGCACAGCATCATGTGACCTTGCCCACAGTTGGTAGGACGAAGTTCCCTGAGTGAACCATTATCCGGCTGGGGAACCTTCCCAGGATGGGCTGGCACATCACGGCCTCCGAGCAACAAACTCATAGGAGGTTTCCTTACAGTGCTATATCTCTGAGCAGGCAATAATTTATATTCACTGAAAAATGGCATAAGCAACAAACCAGCCAGAGGATAACATGCTTTATGTGCCCCCATCAACTTGGTGCGATACTGGGTTTGCAAAATGACAAAATGGCACTGATTTATCAAATGATGGCAAGGATTCCCATTTACTCAACGACATATGCTTTCCTTCCAGTAAGGAAAAGCTCTGGATAGAATAAAATGATGCACTGTTATTACTGCCCTGACTCAACTTAGTTGAGATAAGAAACTATAATCAAATCTTTCAAGCTCATGGAGTGGGATAAGTTATAAGATTAATCAAGCGTCTGTAATGTTAGGAAGCTGGTGTAGATGAGCCTATGGAAAGGAAGAAATCATTCTTAGGTGGCTTCTGATTAGATGCTGGGGGCAGAGGTAGACATATACTGATCAACTAGGTACAACAAAGCTCTCTGAATGTATTTCAATCCCTTCCTCAAGTGTTCACGTGTGTGTGTGTGTGTGTGTGTGTGAGACTGTACCCTCTGCCCTAGTTCACTTGTGTGTGTGTGTGTGTGTGTGTGTGTGAGACTGTATCCTATGCCCTAATTCACTTGTGTGTGTGTGATTGTATCCTATGACCTAATTCACTTGTGTACGTGTGCCTGTGTGTGTGTGTGTGTGTGTGTGTGTGTAACTGTACCCTCTACCCTAATTCACTTGAACAAAGAAAGGAAAGCAACCATGGAGAAACTGTTTACATAGGAAGCACAAAGAGCAGGTGGACTTTGATCATTCATTTGTTTACTTAATTATTCAGTGGCTCATCGGGTACCTGTCAAGAAGCAGGCGCAGGGCCTGGGTTTGAAGAAACCACGATGATGATACAACTTAGTGAATGAGGAAAGGTACATGTTATAGTTAACTGCCGAACACGCTGTGGTCTGTAGCTGTGTGGCACTGTTTTGGGGGGTTAGGGACCCTTTAAGAGGCTGGTTCTGCCTGTAGGAAGTGGGTTAGGACTTTAGAGTTACACCCAATATGCTCTTTAGGAGATACAGAAAGACCTGGAGAATTTGGTGTGCAGTCTGTCTTTGCTATGAGTGGGGAGTTTAAAGACAGTGTGGACGTTGGGGTGGAATGTCCCAGATGGGAAGCAACAAAAGAAACTGAATTGGGCTATTAACACAGTCTAGGCAGAGGGACTCTAAGTAGGCAGACAGAGGCTGTATCGCAGCACCCTGTGAGATAGCATCATGAGGAGTGAGACAGCAACCAGGAAGAGAAGGGACCAGAGCATGGCCCCAGGAAGACCAAGTCAGCAGTTCCGTGTATGACAGACACAGGGGAAAGGAAGCCCTTGAGGCATAAAGTGCAGCTTCTCAACTGTGTCAATCCCACCCCTAATACAGTGACTTCAGAGTAGCACTCAGGCTGGAAGCATCTGTGGACACTCATCCGGGTCCTGTGAGCACAGATGGGTAACACGTGGGCAGCAGGAAAGAGCACAAGTCTGCAGGCACAGGCCTGGGAGTGTGAGGTGACTCAGCCGGGGCAGCCAGGCTTCCCATAACTGGTTTTTGACTCATGCGGGTCTTAAGGGGGGAGCTGGAGGTCACACAAAATGTTGCATAGGAAGAAGGTGACTTCACAGATAGTGCATGACAGGGACTTGGGGGTTCTCCAGGGTCCTCCCCAGGGACACAAGCCAAGAGAACTAAGTGTCAAGGCTGGTGGGTGCAAGAGGCAGTCACAAGGAGCCTGAGCAAGCCTGACAGAATCCAGTGTGTCCATTTTTCTGCACTCTACACACTGAGGCCTGCCGCTGTGATATGCACAGGACAGAGGAAGGACAGAGGACAGTGAAGAGGAGATGTTTACACGTCTTATCTTTAACCTTAGTAAAGGGAAACACTGGTTCAAAAACCCACGACAGCTGGCTGTGAGGGAGATGAGGCTGGCGGTGACTGTGAGGGGCTAAAAGCTTGCCGTGGAAGGAGCCTGCTTCTTCAGGAAGCTCACAGGCTTCAACACCCTAGCCTGTAACCAGCAACAACTTCTGGGTGGCTGTAGCAGAAGCTTAGGGACCATGTAGCCCCGAGTATGAAAAATTTGGATTTTATTGACATACAATGAGAATACCATTGCAGAACCAAAGATGGCTTACAGGCACAATTGCTATAATTTTCATCTTATGAGGACCAGACTGTAGGCTCGGCGAGAGCAGGAATACACCGTTAGTCAAAACCTTTTGCAGCACTCAGGGGGGACACAGGAGAGCCACGGAGACAAAAAGGATGGAGAGAGAGAGAGCTCAGCAAGGTTCAGCCTAACCAACTACACAATGTGTTTATGCCATCGATGGAGACACACGTTCTAGTAAACCATACTCACCCTAGAGCTCAAGGTGTATATATTGTATTGAGTATATAGGAGATATTCAGTAGATATCCAAGGTGACATGTGTAACAATCACCTGCTTCTGAGCCCCTACCTAGGAGGCTCAGCTTCCCCTAGAAACGGGACTGGAAGTAATTAATTTCTAGAAAAAAACTGATACCCACGACCTAAAGAAGGTAAGGGTAAGGGTTTGGGGGCCCAAAGAAGCTACTAGAGTTTTTTCAAGGAATGACCAAGAGTCAAGACAGAACATTAAGTCGCTGAGTCAAGGAATGAGGGAAGCAGTTTCACAACAGGTGACTAACTTGCTACCTCTCTTGACATGGTCACATCAAGAGGGTGAAGGGGTTATTGATGTCTTTGGGGTCGGGCAATATGAGTCCAGCTTTAGCAAAGCCAATGAAAGATGAACTGTAGGCACAGAGGCTATGGACTTTCCTGTGAGATGCACCCGTCTCTCTCTGAAACGTAAACCATAAATGTGCCGGACACTTCCATTTGTTTTCAGATCAATGCTTGGAGATCAGTAGTTATGTATTAAAGCCTTCACATCTCCCTGCAGCTCCCGACTAACGACGAAATAAATGAACATTCTTCGTTTGCTGATGCCACATAGATCGGTGTGACTCAGAAGGATGTGCATGGCATGGTGTCATCGTTAAAGAATAAAGGCTCTGCATATATGCGGGACACCCGGTGTGGCTACCGAAAATCCCGTGGTGCCCCAGTCCCTCCTAGAAAATGACCCTGGTTTTTGTACAGACCACAGGTATATACTACATAGCCTTTAAGTCATACCCAGTACATTAGAAGGGAGATACATAAATAGTTGCTATGTTGTCCTGTGAGGGAATAGGGTCAGTTAAGGTCTGTACATGTTCAGGAATAAAAAAGAACTTATCTTTTATTACATGTCTGTGTCTGTGTGGGTGTGCACACCTGTGTGGGTAGTGCCCTAACGAGTCCAGAAGAGAGTGAGCTTGGATCCCCTCCAGAACAAAGGTGACAGGCAGTTGTGAGCTGCCCAGTGTGGATGCTGGAAACTGCACTTTGGTCCTGGACAAGCAGCCACTCTTCAGCCATATGAACCCACAACAGTGAACCTTAGGATAATGAAGGGCAAAACGTAAGAACCACAACAAATAAAACTCAGCAGTGCCAGGGAACAGGGTGATTCTCTAGCCCACAATGGAAGGAAATGATCTGAGCACAGAAAGATGTTTTGTGTGAGGATTATTCCCAACTTGAATCCCAATACTGATTAGCAAGTGTCCAGAACCTTCCATATGAACACATCTTAAGAGCCAGGAGTGGTTGGGGTGAGGTGAGTATTTATAATGACTGCGAAACACATTAAAAAATAGAAGACAAAGAAAGCCCTCCCTCCCCTTTCTAGTTGTTGTGAGTGACCATGTCTATTGGGCAACATGGACCAGGAGAGTGACCCAAATAATAAGAATCTTATCTTAGGAAAGAGAGATGATGGGGAACTAAGCAGGGAAGCCCCTTTCTTTTCTCATGTACACTTAGAGGATGGTTCTGTATGAAGTCATGTTACAGCCAGCACATGGCCGGAATGCAGACTTCTCCCAGGAACAACGAACATTACATTCCAGCCTATGTGGCTTGTATATGTGATGGTTTGTATATGCTTGACCCAGGGAGTGGTACTGTTGGGAGGTGTGGCTTTTTTGGAGTAGGTGTGTCACTGTGGGTGTCCCTTACCCTAGCTGCCAGGGAGCTTTAAGACCCTCACCCTAGCTGCTAGGGAGCCAGTATTCTGCTAGCAGCCTCCAGATGAAGATGTAGAACTCTCAGCTCCTCCTGCACCATGCCTGCCTGGATGCTGCCATGTTCCTACCTTGATGATAATGGACTGAACCTCTGAACCTGTAAGCCAGCCCCAATTAAATGTTGTACTTTATAAAAAAAAAAAATATTGTTGCCACCATCCAATAGGAAGAATATTGCTCATAAAATGTTAGCATTTGGCCTAAGAATCATCAGTTTGTCTTTTTAAATACGAGACGTACCTTGGAATCCTGATACTATTTGGACGACATCTTCATAGACCATCAGTGTAGCAGAACGTTCAGGAAGCAGCCCAAGGCTCAGCGAGGAAAACACTGCAGGGACAAAATAGACATAGAAATCGCTGGTATTTCAATCCAGAAGCCCACTCTGACTGGGAACTCTGCCAGCTTCCTACTTTCTAATTTCAAACCAATCACCATTATTGATTTCTCCAAAAGATTAGCGAAAAACCCTCAACATGCCAGTACTGAAATCCTCTTGTAATAACGACTGTTTTGCCACCATCAAGAAATTGTTATTCTTTGGGGGAAGGGACATGTGCAAATGTGTGGAGGTCAGAGGTCAATTTTGAGTGTTGTTTCTCAGGATGTCTTGGGAAACAAGGTCTCTTACCAGGATCTGATCAGACCAGACTGGTTGGCTGACAACCCCTTGGGATCTGCCTGACTTGACATCCTCTGGGTAAGGATTACAAGTGTGCACCACCATTCCTGCTTTTTGTTTTTAGGATTTATTTATTTATTGTATATGAGTACACTGTAGCTGTCTTCAGACACACCAGAAGAGGGCATCGGATCTTATTACAGATGGTTGTGAGCCACCATGTGGTTGCTGGGATTTGAACCCAGGACCTCTGGAAGAGCAGCCAGTGCTCTTCATTGAGACATCTCTCCAGCCCCACACCTGGGATTTTTACATGAGTGCTGGGGAACAAATTCAGGTCTTTGCATGACTGAATTATCTCCCCAATTCCTTTGCAAGGTATTTTTAGTAAGTAACAAGTCCCCATGACACTGGAGTATGTTAAAAGTTATTATGTGTAGATTATATGGGTATAGATACATACATGTGTATACACACACATGTATGTATGTATGTATGTAATGTTAGGTATAAGCATTAACAAAAATCCTAAAATGTGTGCTTAGGTTCTCGTGTGCAGTATGTTCAAAGATTTTTTTCCCCAAACTCGGAAGTAATAACATGACACAAATTATACTACTTTAAGATTATAACCCAAATATCTGGACTTTTTAACCTCAGGTTCGTGAAGTCCACAACTTTCCTGGAGTATGTGCTGTGAAATGTGTGTAAACACTATGTCCCCAGCTGGTGGCGCATTCTGAAGGGTTGTGGCACTTTCAGGCTCTGCTTTGCTGGAGGAAGTGTATCACTGTGTCAGGCCTTGGGCATTTCCTGTCTGTCTTTTGCTTTCTGACTGTGGACACATGTGGTTGTCTGCCTCACACCCTGCAGCTGAGCCTCCACCATGGCAGATTGCATTTCTTTTTAAACATGAGTCGCAATAAATTCTTCCTTTTCAAAGGAAGTCAGGTATTCTGTCACATGATCTGTGAACATAGGAGAATATCAATAGAATCACTTCATTTATTTTTTTAGATGGTAGTGTTTGATTTTAACATTGGTTCTTGGTTACCCAAGCAATGTTGGACATGGCTTCTTTCTCATGGACTGGATCTTAAGTCAAATCAGACATTGGTTAGATACGCCCCAACTCGAGGAAAACAAAACAAAGCAAAGCAAAGCAATTACACCTAAACTAAGATTTGCAGGCTCTCACTGACAGGGCGGATGTCACTCCTGGGTCACTGGCCTGGGTAATTTATCCAACTATCAAAACACTATCAAAAAGAAGTGGGTACTCGAGATTCAGTAATAAAAAGGGTTTATAGATGAGGAAACAATTGTCCAGATACCCCAGATGGTAGAGGCAGGGACAACGATCTGCATCTGGTGCCTTCAACTACTACGCTTCATGGACGAAGGCTCACAGGGCCTTGGACTTCATCACCAAGTCAAGCCAAAAAAGTAATGAGAAGTTATTTCTTCTTTATAATCTTAAAAATAACCCATCTATTTGTTTTATACTGTATGGTGGTGTGTGTGCATGTGTGTGTGTGTGTGCTGTATTCTTGTGTGTATGTATGTGTGTGTGGTGTGTTTGAATGGTATGTGTATATGTGTGTGGTGTGTATGTGTATGGTGCATTTGTGTGGTGTGTGTATGTGTGTGCCGTGTTTTTGTGGTATGTGTGTATGTTGTGTATGTGTGTGGTATTTGTATGGTGTGTGTATGTATGTGGTGTGTTTTGTGGTGTGTGTGTGGGTGTGGTGTGGTGTGTTTTTTTTGGTGTGTGTGTTGTGTATGTGTATGGTGTTTGTGTAGTGTATTGTGTGCTTTGTTTTTGTGGTATGTGTGTGTGTGTGTGTGTGTGTGTGTGTATGTGTGTATGTGTGTGTGTGTGTGTGTGTGTATGTGTGCATGTGTGTGTATGTGTGTGTGTGTAGGCCAGGGGTCAACTTCAGGTACTATTCTTCAGGAGCTGTCTAGCTTGCTCTTTTGAGACACCTTTTCTCTCTTGCCTGGGCCTCACTGATTAGGTAGGCTATCTAGCCGGTGGGCTCCAGGCATCTCCTGTCTCTGCCTCTTCAGAACTGGGATTCCTAGAATTTGCTGTCTCCCTTGGCTTTTTAACATGGGTATGGGGAGATAATAAGGTGAACACATGGCCAGCCTGGATAACTTAGTGAGCAACTACCATCACAGTAAGTTCTCTACTGCCTAAGCTTTCTCCACAGCCATTTGATTCATTAACTAATTTATTGATTTTTGAGACATTACTTCACTATGTAGATGAGGTTGACCTGAGATTCCCAGTGAGGCTCATATGCTGGGATTATGGATATACACTACGACAACAGGAAGTAACAATCTCTATGAAGATGTCAAGACGGAGAAAGATGAAATGTTAAGAATCTCAGTGATTTGGCAGGGCTGGTTCTCCATAGGCCCTCTGCGGTGCTGCTGAGCCCTCTTCCCCACCCCCTCCTCCGAGGCAATGCATTTCGATGTAGCTATATTCCAAGACTATTCCCAGCTATACCTTGAATAGAATATATAAATATGGTATGTGGTCTATGACTTCAGGATTACTCATTATGCCGGACCATAACCCACAGGAAATAGCCAGAAAACAAGCAGAAGGTGGCAGGTGCCATGGCAAATATAAGCATGCACTTTAGTGCTGTAGAAAATGGTCAGACAGTTCTCCAGATATTCAACAGAGAATGACCAGTGGCCTGGAAAGTTCCCTGCCAGGTGAGAGCTCAAAAGCACCGTGGCATGTTCATGTGTGTTCACACATGTATGTCCGTAAAAGCAAAAGAGGAATTAAGTCAGACCAGTGTCTGTCAACTGAGAACAGATAGTTTGGCATTATGAATATTTTATGGATATGCAGATGAGGCACGGAGAACTGGCATAGATGGTCTGTTGTGTTAGTTGCTAACCTCGTTCAGTGACGATACTTGACTGTACGTAGGGAAGCTTATCTGGGTTCACAGTTTAAGGGTACAGCTCAATATGGCGAAGAAATCATGGTGGGGGAACTTGAAGCGGTAGGTCAGTTAGGGAAACAGAGCTATGAGTGTTCTTGCGCAGGGTGCGCTCCCCTGTTAATTCAGGGGCCAAGCCCACAGACTGGTGCCAACTGGAGCTGAGGTAAGTCTTTCCAACTAACTGAATCTGGAAAATCCCTCGAAGGCCCGGCCAGAGGCTCTTTCCCTAGACAATTCTAGAGCCCACCGAGCTGACAATCAAACTATCACAGCCTTGAAAACATGCCGAGGATGACAGGCACAGAAGCCACATACTGTCGGGTTCTATTTAAATACACTCTCGAGAAGAGGTGAAGCCAGGCACAGAAGGCAATTCAGAAGTTGCTAGGAGCCGGAGTGGATGGGAAACAGGAAGTCAGAACTCACAGATACAGTTAATAGAGGGTGTTGGAATGCGCTGGGACAGCGGGGATAATAGTATAGGGGGACAGACCAGGAAGTGCACACTTTAGAGTTTCGTGCTCTACCAACTGAGCTAGCATTTTGAAGCATGCATTTTTTTATATGGTGGGTTTTGGTGTGTGGTGTAGGGGAGTGTGCGTGTGTGTATGCGTTTGTGTGTGTGTGTGTGTGTGTGTGTGTGTGTGTACACACATGGAGGTCAGAGGCCAGCATCAATGTCTCTCTTTATTACTTTCAACCTTATTTTTGAGCCAGGTCTCTTGCTCACCCTGGAGCCCACTGTGTGGCAAGAGTAGCCGGAAAGCGTGCTCCCCGGCGCTAGGACTACGGTGTACAACCTCATGCCTTGTGTTTCACTTCAGTTTTGGAGAATAAAAGTCATGTCCTTGTGCTTGCTCAGCAAATGCTTTACTGAGTCATTTCTAGTCTCTGAAATGGTGTGTTTTATGCTACGTATAAAATATCTGCTACTTAGGAGGCTGAGTCAGGAGGACTGAAAATTCAAGGTCTACTCAGAGGGCACAGCTCCTTCAGGGCCAGACTGCATCATTGCTCAGTAAGACTCAAAAAAAAAAAAAAAAAGGAAAAAATTTGGATAGAGTTTGGATTGGATTTAGCTCAATGATATACTTTCTTAACATGCCTTAGGCCTTGGGTTCCATCCCCAGCAGTGCCAAACCAAACCAAACCAAACCAAACCAAACCAAACCAAACAAAACCAAACCAAACCAATCCAAACCAAACCAAACCAAACCAAAAAAACCAAACCAAACCAAAAAGTAAATCACAAACAGTGGGGCATCAAAGTTGGGGGAAGAGTTCAGACAAGGTCAGAGGAGTGAAGACCAGAAAAAAGAAGAAATAGCCACAGCAAAGGCTGCTGGGAACTCTTCTTGCCTTTCTGTCCCTTCATTAGGGGCACAAATGAGCAAGGACTACAGGGCTCAAGTCTCTAACTTGGGTACATTCTCTATGGACACTTCACAGGTTATATTAACCGTTACCTATACCTTTTCTACCTAATGGCATAAATTAGTCCCCTCGGGTGGATGGAAAGACAGGCCAGGCCTCCTGCATAACCCACAGGAAGCAGCTCACCTACAAGTACAGGCTGTACCAAAATTCCTGCTTCACCCATGCCTCTCCATGCCACGCTCCCTCTCAGATCTTGCCAGAACCAGGCAGCATCCTGGCTGGCCCCAAGCACCTCTCTGCTGCTGAGTGTGGGCTTTGTGAGTTCTGAGACCACTGGTGGCCTTTATCTAGAACTTTGTAACCTTGCTGGAGAAAATGTGTCACTGGGGCTGGGCTCTGAGGTTTCAAAAGCCCATGCCAGGCTTTGTTCTCTCCCACAGTCCCCTGTGCCCTTGCAGATCAGGATGCAGTGCTTGGCTGCTGCTCCAGTGTCTGCCATAATGATATCAGATTAACCCTCTGGAACTGAAACCTCCAACTAAATGTTTTGATTTATAAGAGTTGCTTTGCTTATGGAGTCTTTCCATAGCAACAGAACAGGGTCTGAGACACTCGGGGACCACGGCAAAGTGCTTTGAATACTTGTCTTGCATGGAACATTTTGGCTCTTCCATGTCCAGGGAAGCTGGCCTGACAAACTGTTTCTCAAATCTTTTCAGAGAGAAGCAAGCGATATATTCTATATAACGGGTCTGCCATGTGCAGCAGGGAATTGAGGGAGCAGGAGCACCAGCCTATGGACCCAAATCTATAGATTGCTTCAGGGATGGGAGGTGACAGAGAGGCCCACAGTTTCCAGTACATGGTATTTTTATCCACTCTGGAGAGGGTGTTAACTGAAGGCTCTTCACGCTAAGCAGATATTCACCCCACCCCCAGTACTAAGGATGGAACCCAGGGCTCCTCATATGCTGGCAAACATTCTATAATGAAGTTATAACTTGGCTTTTCTTTTTAAATAGAGAGATAGGAACATCTCGTTTTGCTCAGGGAAGTAAGGGGACTTCTGGAGTAAAAATCATCCACCCCACTTGGGGTTTTCGAGATAAAACACCAGCTTTTTTTTTTTTTTTTTTTTTTTTTTTACATGAACCTGGTAAAAAGTAGCACCTAGAGATAACTCACAGAGAGGGTGAAAGTACCAGCCAAACTACTTCAGGGAACAACTACACGGGCTGGCCAAGTCACGAGAGGAAAGGGAGAAGTCACCAAGGAGCACGAGAGGCTCTGTGTGTCACTTGTGAGTCCTGGAGGCCACTCACGGATTTTAGGCAGCGCATTCTGTAACTGGGCACATGTATTTAGTCAGAAACTCTCTGATAACTTCACACACGTGCACAGTGTATTTGGTCATTTTCAGGCCTTTCAGTCCCCCACTGCTGCTGGCCGCTTTCTTTTCCCCAATCCGTGCTGACTCATCCTTCACACACCCTGCTATGTTTTATGAACCACTGAGTTGAGTCAGGGTTGCCTGCAAGAGTAGGGTAGGGGAGATTTAGAGATACATGCTCAACTTACCAATGGCTACATCACCATGGGAAATGGCACTTTTTTCCCCAGCAAAGATTAATTGTTAATAGATCCTCAGAGCCTCAAGAGCTTCTCTCTTATGCACATGGAATGCTAACGGATTCTACCGTACAGGGATTGCAGGACAGAAGCATCTTAAGACACTACTAGCAATGGGTGTTTTTTGAAGAGGCCAATTAACCTGTTCAAAGAGCAGTTCAGCAGTCCTGGACCAGTGTCTTCTTTGCCAGAGCAATGGGTAGAACTACCGTCGATAGGGGTGGGAGCGGAGAACGCTTACCCTTAGTAAACAGAACTAAGGCTCACAGGGACGAGTTTGTGCATCTCTGTTTGACTTGTTTGCTGAGACCCCTGTCTCTAGTCCACCCCTCCCCCCTTTCCAGGGAACATAAAACCTAACACATCCTCTAGGAGGAGTTATTGCTAAGGACGGAAAAAGAAATTCACCCCAAGCTCTCACAAGAATGTTCATGCAAACTAAAACTCCAAACACTCAGTGAAGAAAGCATTTCGGCCGCGATCGCTCGTCCTATTTCGGAACACCCAGCTTTTTTGAGTCCCCCCCCCCCCCCAGTTGTTTGGAATACCAGAAATGTGAGACCCAACTTCTAAAAATACACACTGAAACAACAGTTCACCCAGCTTCCCACCAGAGGACAGTCTACATTCTGGTCACACTGGTTTTACGTGCTCTTTAGGAGCACCTTTGTTACACTGAAAAGCTCAGCAGATAACTAAAGGCCTGAAAAGGTCTCCTGAAATGACTCAGGCCAATTAACTCCATTTCAGACTAGAAACACAGGCTCTGACAGTCCTGCTGGGCCCACTCGGGCGGGTCAGCTAGCGGAAGGCTGTTCTCTGTTCCAGGTGTTTTCTAAACGCTTTCAATTAAACTGTCTTGTTCCCATTATTAGACTTATTCAAGAAAATGAATGTTATGGAGACAGTATCTTTCCTTTAAATCCTATTAATAGAGTCAAAATGAAAGCTAGTAGATGGCCGATCCTCGCCATGCACGGGTCCTGTATTTACAAATTTGCTAAAGATTTCCCTCTTACCCCCCACATTGACAGTCCCCGTGTTTCTCCCTGTACACAGTGCAGAGGCTGATGGGGTAACAGGCCGTCTTCTAGTCTCAGCTCTCCTTTGGTGAACATGTGTGCTTTCTGCTGGCGATTTCAACTATTTTAAGTGCCCCACCCCCATGTATAGTGCTGAAGATCCTGAATGTGAGGAGAGGTTATAATGGACCTTATGGGGAAAATAGATGGTAAACGTTGTCAGACACAGGTAATGGTGCTGTGCTTGAGTCCAGTGTTAGCAGCTCAACTGCGTTTATTCAACAGTATCTTTAACCAGCCCACATGAAATAGAGGTATATGTTAATCAGTTGCTGAGAGTGAGGAGCTCCCTGGGAAGTTGGCCTTATATGTCCCCTCGTAACAGAGGTGCGGTGTCTGCTAGACTGAGATCGAAGTTTGTATAGACTGCAATGTGGCCCTACCTTATCCGGCTGCTGCCACAACGTGACCCTACTGCGTACGGCTGCTATTCCCATGTAGGCAGAGTCTCTGCACACCTCACCCTGGTGCGTCCCCCAATTCATCGGGGAGGCCAAACATTTCCTTTAGCTGAAGCCTAGTGAAAAGGGCTTTACATCATTTTGGTGGCCTTCCATGGGTTATTGTCAACTTGCCAGGATCTAGAGTCACCAAAGAGACATGTCTGGGGAGTCTCTGTGGGATTACTAGGTTAACTGCAGCGAGGAGACCCACCCTGAATATACGCAGGGAAATTCCAAGGGCGGGAGTCTTAGGCTGCATATATATAAAAAAGCAAGCGTCTTATTCTCTGTTTCCAGACTATGGCTGTAAGGAGACCAGCCGCCCCATGCTCTCACTGCTGTGCCTTCCCCACCACAACTTTCTCTTAAATCATGTGTCAAAATAAATGCATCCTTCCTTATGGTGCTCTGAGCAGGTGTCGGCTGCAGGAATGAAGAAGGCTCCTGGCACAGGCTTGGGGGCCACCGTCCTTTACTCTCTGGAGAGTTCAGGGATGTTAGCACTTCTAGGAAGCAGAGAGGATGCTGTTCTCACTTGTCAGAATGCACACGGCACAGCACTGGGAAAACGGGCAGAGAACCGAGCACCTGTGACTCTGTGTGTGTGTGTACACAGTGGGGCTGCAGCCAGCCACACACACTTAGCCCACCAGCCCTCCACATAATGGCGCACAAACAGGTGACTCACAGAATTGGCATATAGATTTCCCTGCCTGACTTCTACCTTGAAAAAACGCTTCAGTGTCTGACCTGATCAGCAACTACCAGCCCACCGTCAGGAGGTCTTTGAGAAAGGTGAACAACTTACCAGGTAATCGGATGGGCTTCCACGGGGCAGAGTTTGGCACGTAGGCGTGTTTTGTGGCGGTGACAATCAGCTGATTTCCCAGCTTGTATGGGAACTTGATGAAAGCCACCCCATCCGTCCCAGATGTGCCAGAGGCAACGGACACCAGGCTGGCGAAGATCTCGATGAGTGCATCTGCGATGGGCTGGTGGGTGCTGGCGTCACTAACGTGCACCTTCAAGGTCACCTCTGGAAACAGAAAATGCACATTAACCCTGACAGTAGGCCAAAGGTGGGACAAGTGCTCTTAACCGCTGAGCCGGCTCAATGGACGGGAGCCCCGCCATTTTCTTCTCATTAAAACTTAGGAAAATAAAGCAAACAAACAAATAAAACTTTATTCTTTAACTCCAAAACTAAAAAAGAAAACTTTTTAAAAAACAAAATTTCCCATTTTTTCCCCCACAAGTGCTTTATTCTTTAGTTTTTCCTGCGCATGCCGACAGATACCAAGAGGAAGCACGACCCGTTTATCACACTAGGAAACAGGTTAGACATTCGTTCATCCTTCCTCTTCTGCTGGACACCAGCTCCCATTGGCCTCAGGCTGCCACAGAAGGACGAGGTGCACTGGGGGGGGCTCACGGTGGGCTGGGGGGCTCACGGTGGACTATGCAAACGTTCCCCGGAAATCTGACACAAGCATGCCAGGACTGTTTGGTCAGCACAGAGACTGAACAGTCAGAAATGTCTTCAGGCCTGGGGACACGGTCCACTGGTACAGGCATAGCGCTTACTGTGTGAGCAGGAGGATAGGAGGCTGCATCCAGCACAGACATAAAAATGCAAGCTCAGCAACGCACGCTCACAGCATCAGTGCTATGCAGAGGGGAGCAAGCTGGCAAGTCAGACCAGTCAAACTGATGGGCTCTAAGTTTCATGAGAGCCTGTCTCAAAAGACAAGGTAAACAACGATAGAGGAAGACTTCTACCTCGAGGGCCCCAGAAACACATGTGCATGCCCATGTCCCTGACATATGAGTACACACACATTCACTTTTTTAAAAAAAAAAGGTAGGACACAAAGAATGTGGCAAAAAAAGGGCTGGAAGTGTAAAGAGGTCAGATATGTGCACAGAGGGACGTCATCAAGTCAGTAATACTAGCAAGAGCACACAACGAAGGTTGAATACACGGGTCTACACTGCTGAAAAGTTAAAAGGAAACGAATGGCTCCCCTTTACTTAGGCGAGAGATGCTCACTGAGCGTCATACCACGCACGGGTGGTAAAGATCGGCAAGCACCAGGCAAATGCAAAGGCCGCAGAGAGCCAGCGAGGGCTCAGAAGCATGACAAGGAGACACTTCCAGGAGAAGCCACCGTGGGTTCTGAAAGATGGAAAGATCTGAGCTACCCAAGGATGCTGGGTAAGCAGGGTCAGATTACCCTCCGAGCTTCACAGAAGGGCTATTAGCAGTCACACAGGTATCAGATAGCACATGGAAACCAAATTCACCGCACAGAAGACACTTCTAGGTGAAGAATGGACCGAGATGAGGCAACTCTGCAGAATGAGCAACTGGCTCAGCCACTGTAACCATCTAGGGACAAGATGATAAGGGACCAGGCTTCAGCCTCAGTGGGCATTCACTGAAGGGGCAACTCCAGAGCCAGACAGAGGCCAATTCAGAAGAGACACCCACTCCTGTAAACGCTCTGTGCCCAGGAAAGGGAGCGCATGTGACTTTGCCTGGATACCGCTTGCTCCATGTGTTACGCTGCCTTCATTCTGAAAAGCCTGTAGGAACTTGGAATGTGGACTGAGGTAGGGACTAGGAAATCATACAAGTGACCAGAGAGACTCAGACACAGAACGTGGAGAGCAAGGCTTTGTGGATTAGCCATCAGTCAGGCTGTCAGGGTTTGGAGTAACGTGAGAGGAAGGGTAAAGGTGGAGGATCAGGTTGACCCCACGGGGGCTGCTCAGTGGGATGGACTGACACACACACACACACACACACACACACACACACACACACACACACACCCCACTGTGGTGATCTACCTCAATTAGCACTTGCCTGCTAATCTCAGCTCAGGGACTTGCCTTGTAGCACTGGGTAAGTCATTTATGTTCTTCAGGCCTCAGTCTCCCCTTCTGTAAACTAGGGCGGCCCAAAACCGCACAGTGTAACCTACAGGTAGAGACTGTAGAATAAGGCTTGCTCCATTATGCCAATCACTGTCCTTGTATGTGTTTAATCACTGGATTGCGATTGCCTCAGAGGGGAGAAATAGAGGAATAAAGGTCTTGAGTAATGAAAAGGGTGAGATACCCACCCTTTGAGAGTGTTACAAGCTTTTTACCTAAAGATTTGGAGTTGAGATACAGCTTAGGGGTAGAATGCAGGTCTTGGGTTCAATCACTAGCATCCAATAAATATATAAATAGATAATAGATAAATAAATGGATAAACATACCATTTCTGCACTAAACTTGGGTGGCCACAGAGAAGAACCTCTACTCTGCGTTGGTAACTTGTCACTATTTGTCTTATGATATGGATGAGGCATTTGCAAAGCCATACATGTCAGCTGGACAGTCATCTTCTTGTCCATTTTTTCCTCATGGAACCCCTGGATTTGATCCCTAGCATTACTCCCAAACCCCGAAAAGCCCAGACTCACTAATGATGTCCACCAAGTAAACTCCTTACAACCTCTTAGAACGAGAAGATCTGCTACAGAAATTGAAATGGGAAGCCGTAGAAGGAGAAAGCCAAGGTCATGAGGTCAGCAAGCTGGCTCAGTGGGAAAAACCGTTTGCTGCCAAGTCTGACCTCAGACTGGTCCCTAAGATCCACAGGGCAGAAGGAGAGAATTAACCTCTTCTTTTCTTTAAACTAACCTTTATCTTTATTTTCTATGTATGGGTGTTCTGCCTGCATGTCTGTGTACCCCATACATGCAATGCCTGAAGAGACCAGAAGAGGGCAGTGGATTCCCTAGGACTGCAGTTACAGAATGTTGTGAGCTACCACTTGGGTGCTGGGAATTGGATCTGGGTCCCCTCAAAGAGCAACCACTGTTTTAAGTTCTGAACCATCTTTCCAGCCCTAAGAAACAACTCTTGAAGGTTTTTTTCTAATTCTTCTGCATGCATGCTGGAGTATGCCCATCCCCTCCTAAATAAATAAATGCAATAATAATAAAAAAGGATCAAGTCCACAGAGTGAAAATTAGGGATACAATACTCAATAAGCAGTTAATCCTCCAGTTCATCTTTCTGCAGGCTGTATAGCACACCTATAACACCTATAGTCTCTTACTTAAGCGGGTCTTCCTTGCCACCCAAGCAATATGCTAAGCTATAACACATCAACTGTCTTCAGTAATATTCACATTGCGAAAAATCCTCTGGAGGTGGGAAGGGCTTTGCCGGGCAACCCTTATGATTTATGCAATTTTATGGTAACGTGACATTTACTAATGACTGGGATTAAAGCCTCTGATCTCTCTGCACTTTATGACAAGATGTGGTTTGTGGGCAAACAGAGTGAGAGGACAGTCACCCTCGTCAGCCTCTTAGACCTGCCACCCAGTGTCTTCTAGTACGGGTCACTTCGTTTATGTTCTGTGATACGTTTTGGAAGACACCACTTAGTACTGCTGAGCGTGACAGGATTGGGGAACGCCGATGTGAGTGGTGACCACAAACCATTGAAGGGTTGGTCATTTTCTGCTGAGTTTTCTTTTTTTGGGGGGGGCAGTCCAGGGTCAGCTCCCATTGATGCCTTATACCAGAGGCTCTCAGCCCATGGGTCATGGTCTATTCAAAGGGGTCAAAGCACCCTTTCATGGGGAATGCATGTCAGATTCATAACAGTAGCAATGAAATAATTTTATGGTTGGGTCACCACAACACGAGGAACTGGATTAAAGGGTGGCAGCATCAGGAAGGCCGAGATCCACTGTCTTACATGCTGCGTGAAAACGCAGCAGCCGTGGTTATCGCCCTAAGAAATAAAACAAAGCAAGCAAACAGAAGACATCAGAGGATGCTTCTGGGGAAGCAGCAGTCAGCAAGAGCGGGAGGGGCGCGAGGGTAGCGAGGGTAGCGGACTGGAGACCACTGCAGTAGGCTGTCTTTATGTATGGAATTGTTAAGGAACAAATAACTCATACATGAGTAAAAATAGAACTGCTCTTAAGAAACTTCACCCTGTTTCTTCGCTGGTCAGTAAGAGCTTGAGTAGCCTTCGAAGCTGGGAAGCCTGATTTCTAACCTGAACTTGGGACACCATTCTGTTTGCTCCTTATTGTGAGTATCTATTGTTGGGTTCTTGCCGAGTTTGATTCCAAAACACACAGCTCCCAGACAGCCTCCACTGTGTATCCTGTCAGCTGCCCTACTTCGACCCTCACCATCCCTCATGTGTTAGCAAAACTGCCCCTCTTCAGCCCTGAGCCCTGGAGCCCCAGAAGTCAGAGGGACCATGTAACATACTCAGCAGACACAGGGCACTCGAGAGACCCCATCCCTTGTCTCAGCAGCCAAAAATGGTCCCAACACTGCTGGTTTGTGTGTCTGTGTATGATGTGCACACATCTGAGCGTATATATGTGTGCATGTGTACACCACAGCACACGTGTGAAGGTCAGAGGACAACCTTAAGTGTCATTTCTTGCCTTCCACTTGGCTTGAGACAGATTCTTTGGTTGTTCACAGTTGCATATGCCCAGGAGAAAAGGTTGTGACCTTCCGTTAATTCTCCTGCCTCTGCCTTCGCTATTTCCTTAGGACACGGGATCACAGACTCGTGCTACGGAGCCTGGTTTTCTATGAACCCTGGGGATCTGAACATAGGTCCTCACACTTCCATGGTAAAGCCAGCCTGTTCCCCAGTAGACAGTTCCCCAGCCTGTTGCCTCTGAATGGTTTATGTGCTAAGGATGACTTTAAACATTTATTTATTTATTTAGTGTGTGTGTGTGTGTGTGTGTGTGTGTGTGTGTGTGTGTGTGTGTGAAGTGTGGAAGTCATAGGACAGTTTTCAGGACTCTGTTCTCTCCTTCTGGGGACTGCACTTAGCTTGTCAGTCTTGTTAGCAAGCACCTTTACTGAGCCACGTATACATACATACATACATACATACATACATACATACATACATTCATGCATGCATACATCCTTAATATATATATATATATGTTAAGACAGAGTCTCATACATACATACATACATACATGCATGTATGCATGCATACATCCGTAATATATATATGTTAAGACAGTGTCTCATGCAGCCCTGGCTGGAACTCAGACGCAGACCAGGCCTTGAGTTCACGGAGACTCACCTGGCTCTGTCTTCTGAGTACAGTTTTACAATTTTAAATGTCTAGGGAGGAGTGGGGAGAGCATAGCACTGTTTGCAAATGAAAATGGTCTAGAATTTAAATTTCAGTGCTTATCAATAAATTGGAACACACAGGATTTCAGTTCCTGTTTCCTTTATTTCTTACTCACCACTTTTCAGAAAAACAAATACTAAGATTCATGTGGAAAGCACTAGTTCCTTCACATAACAAACGGACTCTAATTATCAGAAAATGTGCACCGAAGACCTATGATGACACAAAAAGCTGAAAAACATTTTCACAAAGGAAGAACGAGTGAGAGGTAGAAGGGAGAACTCTCCACGTTGAAGGGAGTAAAGAGGATGATGGGTAATACAGTGTTACAAACTAGCAAAGATGTTTTCATGATCACGGTGGAAAGCAAGGCTGAGAGGAACCCAGGGGGTGCTGGGAAAGGCATATCTGGGGTTGGGCCAGAACCACTGTTAGGATGGATGTGGCTTTCTGGCATTCTTACGTGAACACTGCCCTAGCTGGGTCCAGCTGAAAGTGACAAGAACTGAGTGGCATGGGCAAACTTGCATCTTCCCAGGTTCCCTAGTGACTCGGACAAAGCCTTGGCTTTGCTGAGTTCACATTCTGCACTCAATGTAGAAGACAGAGGCAGGTTCTTCTGTTGACCAAAGAACTACAGGGGCATCGTCCGGTTTGGGACCGGAGGGACGGTCTTGCCAAATGGCTAAGACACTGCCCTGGTGTAGAGCCTGCCTGCTCAGATATTCTGTGACACACACAAACATTTTATGTGGGTTTTTCCTCTCTTCTCCTGAGGACTGTTAGGGTGAGTAGTGTTTGCTTTTCTGGATGCTGGGCTGCCCTGGACCAGCTGACCAAACAGGGATCAGGAGTGTCCCTCAACAATATCCCTTGGCCTTCCTCCTACCCCAGGACTTCCTCCTACCCCAGGCCTTCCTTCCATCTACCCCAGGCTTTCCTCCTACCCCAGGCCTTCCTTCTTGGTACCCTTATGAGCTCCACTCTGTCTACTCAGGCTTGGGGACCCAAGAGGTGGATGCTCAGCCTCTTCCTGCCATGGACACTCACAGTGACTCATCTCTAGTCAGGAGTTTAGCTGGCTATCGCCTCTAAGTCAGTCTCAGGTTTTGTCGGCCCGTGGCAGAGTCTGGAAGGGGAGACAGTAGATGTTGAGGAATTCTTCCCTGCCTTCATTCAGAGTGCCTCTGCTCTTGGCAAGCATGAGCAGTCTGGCTCTGCGGGCACAGACTAGTCCATTTTAAGCAACACATGGAGCATCTGCTTTGTGGGCAGAGAACTAAACTCTTGTCTTTCAGAAGCCCAGCACTATCTTTAAGACATGTCCTCTCTAACTGCCGCAGATTTAGAACTAAGTGCAACAAGGCTGGTTCAAATTGTTGCCCCGGGAGGAGGCAGCTCCAAGCAGTAAGTTAAAAGCAGACATAATTGCAGGGCCAAGAGGACTGAATTATGGCCTTCAATCCCCACGCAGGCAGGGATTCCCGAAATCGGGATTTGATAAAATTGCCTGAAGACACCTCCCCCCCATACAAACACACACACACAAAAGAGGCAGATATCATGCATGTTTTCTTCCCAACCCCCTTCATCTTCAAATAGTGTATATTTTATTTTTATACAAACAATGGAATACATTTATTTTATAATGTATCATCCAAGTATCAAATCAAACATCTTCTATTGCTCCTTTTCAACCATTCACTGGTACAGAACCTTCTAGAACACTAGAGGCTTTCCCTGGGACCAAAGCTGGGGGGACATGTTCACTTGCCCTTTAACCTCTCCCCTCTCCATCCTCAACACTGAGTCTAACAAACTCTGGTTTGTCTTAGAAGGGAAAGGGGAGTTCTGAGACCTGATCTGGTTAAGTGGTGGTGACTTCTGTGGGGCTGTTAGCCACCTGTTAGAGCTTTCTTTTGGGGTGGGGTTTAACATTTTCTATCTGGAGTTCTTTTGAGCTGAGTTTCCATAGTAGCCCACCCTAGCAGGGAACCTGACATCTCTAGTTTGGTTCTAAAGCCTGGTAGAGAGAAAGTCACTTCTCCCTTGCAGGCCTGGGCTCTGATGTCACGTTGCCTGGAGCTCTGGGAACTGCCCAGAGGCAGGCAGAGCAGCTGAACAGGAAGTCACTGCACTTAGCATCCAGCACTATGATTAGCTATATTTAACCCCAATCTAGCAGATTTGGCTGTGGGCTTCATGTCTCTTAACTGAAACAGTAAGAGATCACTTGACCACTTAAAACGTTTTCTAAAACGAGAGTTTCTTTTTAAAGTGTTTCCAGACCTTTGCTCTTTCATCTAAGATTCATGTGCGTCTGTTACTTGGGTCTCAGCAGAGCATCGTGTGATTTGAATCGCTGTCACTAGATATCGAGGGAAAGCAGGCTGGAGAAGGCCTGCTACGGGCAGGGTAGCTTTCTGCTAGGCGGTCTTATCTCTTTCACAAACACAAGAGACTTACTTGACTTAACGATCTGATAAAATTAAGATGTATTTTGTCGCTTGTATTCCCATAATTTATCCGATCTACTCCCAAGTGGGGAGCATGCGCCTTCTACTACTTATTTTTATTTCTTACATAGATAACTTAAAACTTTCAAATCACACATTTTTAAAAAAAGATCTATTATATGCTTTATAATAGATGATGTGTTAGGGTACTAATTAGATGTGGCAGTGTACACCTGTAATGATAACTCTCTCAGATCAAGACAAGCTTGGGGTACACAACAATTATCCCATCTCAAAAAGAGCTCACTGTCGTTTATGAACTGGAGAGGGGTAGTAACATTTCACAAAGCTCAATGATTGCCTGCTGTAACTTGTATGTTCTCCGGTTCTCCCCCCCCCGCCCCGCCCCCACCTTACTATGGCACTTGGATCCCTGTGTCTGATTCTAAAAGGAATATTCAGTTTGAGGAGTGCCAAGGTCAGACCCCTGGACTATCCTCCCACAGAGAATGGCCAGCACAGGCACACTTTGGTGCAAGGTCCTAGAGACACTGTGGCTCCCGGACTAGCCCTCTGAGCTGTTCTCCGGGTAACACCTTTTGCCGTCGACGGTACAAAGAGCCTCCCCAAACCTCTCTGTTGATCTGAGGTCATGTCTGATAAAGAATTCCTACCTCTCTGCTGGGTTTATTTTAAAAGCATTGCTCAGTGTTCACTGGGGCGTTGCAATCTCTACTCCAGTATCTGGCTTCCTTTCTGCTCACTTGAAAAGCACGAAGAAGATAAGTTTGCAACAACAACTCTTGGGAAGGCAGAACGCCATTCTGGGCCTCTTAATGGTCTAGCACCCCAGCCAGCTAACTCACAGGCTGCAGCTCAGGGAGGGATGGTAATGTGGTAGACACAGCAGCTTCAGCTTGGGAAACAAAGAGAAGAGCTCTATGCAGGCATCCAATGAACGCTACTGGCACATTCTTAGAGCATCTTATTCCCATCCTAGTCTCCACAGCCTCTGCGCACTCTCACCTCAACCTCGGTAGCTCTTTGAGCCTCCAGTGCATACACTTCTAGCTTGGCCAGAAGATCTCAGGGCGATCAGTCAATTTCTCTACCTCTTTGCCCAAACGTCCATGTTTGCGGCTCAAGCTGATGATCATCGAATAAACAGCAATTTCTAACCCACTTGTCAGAATGTTGAAATGCAGAATACCAAACATTTATAAAAAAAAATACATCAATTAAAGGAAACTCTGTGTCTGTTTCCGTGTGTCTCTCTCACACACACAAACACAGACACACACAAACACACACACACACACACACACACACACACACACACACACACACCCCTACCTTTCTAAGTGTTAGGCTACCTTTCATCTTAAACACACTACAATAGAAACAGAAAATATCAACAACCTCCTGTAACTTCCGGCTAAGGATCCTGTAAAGTCTGTCCATCCACCGCTGGTAAAGAGCAGCACCCCGCACTCTGTAGGCCGCATGACAAAAATGAAGATTGTTGGCTACTTCAGCACATACCTTCTGCCATCGGAGCAAACTCAGGGTAGCTGAATCCTTGCAACTAGCCAAGGGGTTCCTGAGCTAGACATCTCAGGGTCTTTTGAAAAGTACTGCGGGACTTGCATAATTTACACACATAACCACACGCTCATGGGAAAAATTAAAGGCATAATGCTCCTGTGATCTCACCTAGATTAAGTAATTTCATCAGTTGCAGAGCAGACAGCACACCAAACTGGTAAGACTGCCTTCTGTGTGTGGTGTCAGGGGCCACTTAAGTACAACCTTAAAGGACCGAGCAGAAAAATAATAAATAAATAAATGAAAGACGTACTCAGCAAAGTATTTTGAAGGTGGAAAAAAGATAATGTGGCTTGTGTAAAGAATAATTAAAACAGCCAATAATATAAAACATAGTAAGTGTGGTTAAGGGGGGGGGGTCACGGTGTGACCAGGCTTCACAGAACTTGAATATTCAGTCTACCAATATTCTCATTCTTGTCAGATACAGTGCAATATATAACGGTAATTACCTAGCTGTGCAAACACGGGGGATGTGCTCACTGAGTTTCACGTGCTCCCTGTACGACTGAACGCCAGAAGGACGGTGACACGACATGGTGGCAAATGGAGACCCCTCAGGGAATAGCACCAGCAAACCACTCTAAGGTTCTGCTGCTTCACTGGTGTTTAAAAAACGCCCATGAAGGCACAGATTCCTGCCATGCAGATCCTGAGGATGCTGGGAATGGCTAGGTTAATGAGCAGCGGTAAACGTGTCTGGAAAACTAGCCTACACACCTCAGTCAAGCTCCAGACATCTGTTGGAAGACGCTAGTGCAGTGGTTACCAAGGCAACCTGGGTAGAGGAAAAATTCTGTGTGCACATTTTCAGACCCACCTATATTGTCTCTCTGGGGGAGGGGAGGGTCTAGGGATACAGCAAGAGCAAAACTGCACAGCATTTATTTTCCGCAAAGCCTTGAGCTTTGAAGGGAATGATAATGGTGATTTTAGCAAATCATATCTCCCCACGGGAAGAGGCTTAGCACATGGAAAGTGATAAATGGGAGGCAACTGGAAGAAAACAGACTCATTAATTACTCTGAGAATTAAAGACAATGGGAAAGAAAGGGCCAGCTGAAGAGGCTGCTGGAAGGCTGTGAACGGCTCAAGTGTGCAACACACCCTGGCACGAGAAATAGTCCGAGAGACCGATGGTGGCCTCCTCAGAAGCCCATGTGTAATCGATGTGGCCATTAAGTTACACATATGTGTTTATCTCTCAACGAAAGGGAGATATTTAACAAGCTACAGTGGGCCGTTTTGTCACGAAGCATGATCCAGACAGCCGACATACTCCAGGTCACATTGGTGTCTACTTGGGAACATTTTTGGAGTGTCCATTTTGGGGTAAAACAGTATAGGAAGGATTCACCGCTCCTAACTCAACAAGGCCTTAAAGTTTCCAGCTTCCGTAATCCACCACTCTTTGTCCAGAAAACGGCAGCACCAACTGCCTTGAAGAGATGTAGGGTTTTCTTGAAGACTGAAGGGGAACAATATTTGCATCCCGTCTGCTAGTAGGAGCTTCCTGATCTTGCCTTCACGGTAAGCATCCCACCAATTTTACCTGGTGAAACACAGTCTAAAAACCATCACTTTTACCACAACCAAAGTTGACATTTAGTCTAGGCTCTGCCCCACAGTTACCTGGCAACCGCCAGGCATGCTTGACTCACTATAAAAGGGGCTCCTCTCCCTCCCCTCTCTCTCTTGCCCTCTTGCTTCTTGCTTTGTCCTCTTGCTCCTGCTTCTTCCATCCACTCTCCCCATTTCCCTCTCCACATGCTCATGACTGGCCTCTACTCCTCTATACTCTCTCTGCTTTTCTCTGTAGCTTCTCCCTCAACTCCCTCCCCCACCCCCATACCCAGAATAGAATAAACTCTATTCTGTACTATACCATGGTGTGGCTAGTCCCTCATAGAGAAGGGATGCCTCAGCATGGGCCTGTAGAGGCACTCCCTTCCCCTACACCTGACCGCATGTCCACCAAACATTTTCCTTCTCTCCTTCTATGTTTATAAAATACGACAACCATCACTGCCCTCACTATCACTATTACCACCAATTCCACACCTCACTATCACCACTGCCCACCAGCACCCCCACCACTAGCACTACCACACCATCACCAACTGTACCACCAGCTTCTAAATCACAGAAAACTGGAAGTCTGGAGAGTGTTCTCGGGCACAGAGCTTTGGGCTCTGGCTGCCTGCATTAGCGTCAGCTCTGCCGCTCACAATGTGTTGTTTTAGAGTAGCATTGTCTCCTGCATGAGAAGTAGGCGATGTCTCTGCTTGTAATCTCTCGGCCACTGAGGGGGACCAGTGCCAGGTGCTTCTCATAGAGTGAGACACATACTAGATAATTTTTTAATAATCATCTGATCTCTGCCAGTATTTGACTCCTAAAATACAACATGAAAGGACCTAAAAGATCACAAGAGACCTCCAGACAGGTTCTACTGAGGAGCTGGCTGCACCTTGGTGAATCCGTATCTCTCTCATACACAATAATGACAACAATGGGCCTCATCCATTTCTGCACGGCTCGTGAGCAAGGCACAGAATGCCCTCTGTGCTGAGTCACCTTTAACTTCCAGCTTTTGCAGGGCCAGGCGGTGAACCCAGGGCCCTTTCCACACTAGGAAGCACTCTACCACAGAGTACTAATGTTGGGTCCCAGACTATCCAGCCAGGCAAGGCAGATCTTCTGCTACAGCAAAGAACAGGTCAACTCACTGCTCACTAGGAAAGGCTTGGGTTTCTGACATGTAAAGCACCTCACTGTGTGCACATGGTGCACAGCGTGGCTTCTCTGGGCTGTTGTGGAAGGTAGGGCTCAGGGCACTGGTGCAGGGATGCCAGTGATGGTTTCTACCATCATCGATAAATGGTCTGTCATCGCGTCTCCCAGCATCCATTGCATCGTGCCAGGAGAGGGTGTTAGCTTCCAGGAAGGCTAGACTCCTCGGCTCTAGACAGCTACTTAGGAACACAAAGCATCCCATCCATTATGTAGCAAGGCAGGGAAGAGGCTGAGGGGGCACACGAGAGTCAGAGAAAAAGTCAGTGAAGAGTCAGTGAATGTCCTTCCACTAATGGGTTGGTAATGGCCAAGCTGAGTCTTCCATCACTGCCACTACTCATAGCACCCTCCCTCCCCCCTCCCTCCCTCCAGCCGCAAGTCGTTTCACTAGCTTAACATGTTCTAGAACGTTCCACAGCGGTCCAGCCTTTCCCACAGGATGTCAGGAAGAAGCAGAAGCAGGGATTGTCCTCCCTAAGCCTTGGTGAGTGTTTCATGTTTAAGGCACTGATCCTTTTTACTTCTTACTGCACTGGAAGCTGAGGAGGCCACATTTAGGTCACCCAAGAGCAGAATCCAAATGATATGCTAAGTAGGTACCAGTTGCTATTCATTTGGCATTCAAAAACATATTCTTTTGTTTAATCAAATACTCTTCTAGCTTTTCACATCTGTTTAAACCAACTCTTTTTAAGCAGGGCAGGGCTGTAAACCATGCCCACGCCTACAAGTTATGAAGTCTCACAATGGACCGATTAACACCAATGTTTATGAAATCCAATGTGCAATTTTTTGAGAAACTTAAGACTTTTCACATCACAACTGAAATATCCTGCTTCCTCTATGGGGAGGGGTGTTGTGCTGGTGTGGGTGAAAATCTATTACAAACAGCAAAGTATTGTTTTTGATTAATTTTCTGATAGTAAACACCAATGTGTAATATTTTCCACAGAGTTTAAATTCATAGACTGGTGCGAAGTGGATTAACCTTTCACCTCTTAACCTTTAACCCTCATGCTCTGGCAGCAATGTCAATAAAGTATTTCTTAGACCAAGCACAATGAGAACACCACACACCCCCTCAGGGCTGACTCGGTGAACAGCCCTTTTTCCAAGAGGCAACTCCGCTATAACTTCTGCTAGACTTGGAAACAGTGCTGTGTAACTTTAATGTTTTCAAAACCTCTTTTTTATGGTGGTTCTTAAACACTTTAACCTCCCTTTTAGCCCACCACCCACCAAAGGTAGTGGGACAGAAAGGATATGGCGGAACAGGACCTGTTTAGAAAGGTTCTTTGGAGCAACTCCCATCTGTGTTGTCTGGAAATTGGCAGTTCAGTCCACAGGTCAGCAACAACAGCTCAATCCCCTCGCAAACACTTCACAGATACACCAGCAGTTCACTTCGGTAGAACAGGGATAGCAAACACAAATCAGCAGCAGTGACACTACGTAGCAGAGACAGCTAGGCCTCAGTCTCCAGTCAACAGGAGGGACCTAAGGGACTCCAGGAGAAGTTCTTTGCTGGGGCTCTCTTGGCAAAGCAAAGATCAGCAAAGATGTGAGACCTACAAGCATCGCGCAGTTAGCTGTACCAGCAAGCCTACCTCAGCCTCTGTCACGGCCGGCCGGGTCCTATTTATTCCTGCTCCAAACATTACGTGTCCTCCACGTGCCTTGCCTCAACATGTGTGTTTGTCCCAGATGACATCACTCTGCCAATCAGCCCAAATCCACATAAAGTACCAACACACCACAGCACACCACTGAAGTTTTTGAGCACATTTCTCTCTATGGTGGCCAAACAAATGCAGCTCGAATACGCAATGAAAGGCAGATGAATACCTGTGTGTCCTTAGCAAAGAATCTCTCAACGCGTGTCCCTTCACGAGTTTGCTTTAGCAGAGCATCCTTTCTCCTTTGTTTTCATCAGTGAAACGTTCCTTCCCAAGTCTGCCTTAGCCTTTCACCTGTGTCCACTTCATGGTTTTGCCTCAGCAGAACACCATCCAACCGACTTTCCAAAGAACTGTTAAGTTTCCGCTGCGGTGCTGTTTTTAGTTCTTCACAAAGATGTTGACAAACACTGTCCATCACAGACATGGATTAGATATTTAATACTTGTTTGGCTCAGACCAGGAACAATGAAGCTGAGAAAGCATCAGGGCTAACAGTTATGTTCCTGAGAGGGACCATTAGCCAAAAGCATTATGACTATGGAAGCAGACAGAGAAGCCCACATGTGAAAGACATTAAAGCAAGGTTTTGGAATCTGGCTTCAAAGCCAACCTCCTTGAGCAGGAGCCACAGTGGGACAGTCATCCAGTGTCCAGGCCGAGGGTCTGCGTCTGGGGTAGACACTGGGGTAGACAGTGTACCTTCCCACTGCAACTTGGGCCAGTATGAAGTGTCTGGGTGGAAACTGAGGGGTCCAGTCTCAGCTATGCAGTCACATTTAACCCTTCGTTCTCCATCAAGGTGGCACAGATAGCTTGTAGTTGATACGGCACCACGAGGGTGAGAAAGTGCGTGGACATGGCTTTACCTTTTGGTGCTTTGACATCTTGGAGCTTAGCCGACTGCTGCGGGGGTCTGGAGGCCACTGTTCTCCAAAATAACTATCTCCTAGAGATAATAAATCACTCATTCCTGGTCATGATTTTTAAAAGCAAGTGGCAGATCCAGAGCCCACACCCTAATCACATCCTACAGTGATTTTAAATTGCAGGTTACCGTGGCCTGGCCTTTATCCCAGGGCCAGAAACCCAGAAAATGAGGGCAGCTTCCAAACTCTAGATCGATTCTAAATGGTTGACTTGACTGATCCTTACTCCTCCTTCTTAAACACCTCCTCCCTCTTTCCCTCCCCCCTCTTTCATGTACACCTCTCTTTCTCTCTTACACACAGACACACACACACACACACACACACACACACACACACTCCTCTCTCTCACACACATCTCTTTTTCTCTCTCTCTCATATACACAAGTCCCCTCTCTCACACACATCTCTCTTTTTCTCTCTCTCATATACACCCCCTACACACACTCCTTTCTTTCCCTCTCTCCTTTCCCCCTTTCATGAACACCTCTCTCTCACAACACTCCCCCCTCAGACACACACTTTTCTCTCTCCCCCACACACCTCTCTCACACCTCTCTCTCTCACACACACACAGACCCCTCTCTCTCTCACACACACTCCTCTCTCTTTCAGACACACTCCCCCCTCTCACACACACACACTCCTCTCCCCCCACACTTCCCTCCTTCTCTCTCTCTCTCTCTCTCTCTCTCTCTCTCTCTCTCTCACACACACACACACACACACACACACACACACAGTTCCCCCTTGCGTTCATAAACATACAAGAAGCCTCCAGAACTCCAAATAGATTGGACCAGAAAAGAAATTTCTCCCATCACATAATAGTCAAAACACCAAATGCATAAAACAAAGAAAGAATATTAAAAGCAGTTAGTGGAAAATGGTCAAGTAATATACAAAGGCAGACCTTTGTATATTAAAAGTCAGAATCACACCAGACTTCTCAACAGAGACTATGAAAGCTAGAAGATCCTGGGCAGATGTCAAACAGATCCGAAGAAAACACAAATGTCAGCCCAGGCTACGATATCCAGCAAAACTCCCAATTAACATAGATGGAGAAAACAAGATATTCCATGACCAAACCAAATTTACAGAACATCTTTCCACAAATCCAGCCCCTACAAAGGAGAATAGAGAGAAAAGTCTAAAACAAAAAGGGAAACTACACCCTAGAAAAAGCAAGGAAGTAATCTTCTTTCAACCAACACAAAGAAGAGAGACAGAATTTCACTTTTTACAACAAAAATAACAGGAAACAACAATTATTGGTCCTTAATATCTCTCAACATCAATGGACTCTATTCCCCAATAAAGATACATAGACTATCAACTGGATACATAAACAGGACCCAACATTTTGCTGCATACAGGAAATGCACCTCAGTGACAAAGACAGACACTACCTTAGAGTAAAAGGCTGAAAAACAATTTTCCAAGCAAATGGTCCCAAGAAACAAGCTGGAGTAGCCATTCTAATATTGAATGAGATCATTTTTCAACCAAAAGTTACCAAAGAAGATAAAAAAGAACACTCCATACTCCTCGAAAGAAATCTCAATTCTGAATATTTATGCTCAAAATGCAAGGGCACCTACATTCATAAAGGAAACCTCACTGAAGCTCAATGTACACATTGCAACTCACACAATAATAGTGGGAGACTTCAACACTGCATTCTCATCAATGGACAGACCATGGAGACAGAAACTAAACAGAAACACAGTGAAACTAACAGAAGTTAAGAATCAAAAGGATTTAACAGGTATCTATAGAACATTCTATCCTAAAACAAAAGAATATATTATTCTCAGCACCTCATGGTACTTCCTCCAAAACTGACCACATAATCGCTGGCAAAACAGGCCTCAAGAGATTCAAGAAGATTGAAATAAACCCAAGCATCCTATCAGATAATCACAGACTAGTCTAGTCTTCGATAACAACAAAAGCGACAGAAAGCCCCCCACACACTTGGAAGCTGAAAGATGCTGTACTCAATGATAACTTGTTAAGGACAAAATAAAGAAAGAAATTGAAGACTTTTTAGAATTTAATGAAAATGAAGGCACAACATACCCAAACATATAGGACACAATGAAAGCAGTTCTAAAAGGAAAACTCACACAACTGAGAGCCTCCAAAAAGAAACTGGAGAGAGAGCAAACACTAGCAGTTTGACAGCACACTTAAAAAAGCTCTAGAACAACAACAAAAAAGCAAATATACTCAAGAGGAGTAGATGGCAGGAAAGAGTCAAATTCAGGGCAGAAATCAACCAAGTAGAAACAAAAAGAACTATACAAGAGAGATAAACCCTTAGCCAGACTAATGAGAGGGTGCAGAGACAGTATTCAGATTTACAAGATGAGAAATGAAAAGGGAAAAATAATAATAGAAACTGAGAAAATTTTAAAAAATCATCAGATACTACTAAAAAAGCCTATACTCAACAAAACTGGAAAATCTAGAGGAAATGGACAATTTTATAGACAGATACCAGGTACCAAAGTTAAATCAGGATCAGATAAACCATCTAAATAGTCCCATAACTCCTAAAGAGATAGAAGCAATCATCAAAAGTCTCCCAACTAAAAAAGCCCAGTAGCAGATGGATTTAGTACAGAAATCTATCAGACCTTAGTAGAAGACCTAATACCAATACTCTCCAAACTATTCCACAAAATAGAAACAGAAGGAATACTACCCAATTCCTTCTATGAAGCCACAATTATGCTTATATGTAAACCAAACAAAGACCCAACAAAAAAGAAAACTTCAGACCAATTTTCCTTATGAATATCGATGCAAATACTCAATAAAATTTGCACAAACCGAATCCAAGAACACATCAAAATGATCATTCATCATGATCAATTAGTCTTCATTCCAGGGATGCAGGGATGGTTTAATATACAGAAACCCATCAACATAATCTACTATATAAACAGACTCAAAGATAAAAACCATATGGTCATCTCATTAGATGCTGAGAAAACATTTGACAAAATTCAACACCCCTTCTTGTTAAAAGTCTTGGAAATATCAGGAATCTAAGGCCCATACCTAAACATAGTAAAAGCAATATACAGCAAACCAGTAGCCAACATCAAATGGAAAGAAACCTGAAGCAATCCCACTAAAATCAGGGTCTAGACAGGATGCCCACTCTCTCCCTACCTATTCAATATAGTATTCGAAGTCCTAGCCAGAGCAATTAGACAACAAAAGGAGGTCAAAGGGATACAAAATGGAAAGGAAGAAGTCAAAATATCACTATTTGCAGATGATATGATAGTATAATTAAATGACCCCAAAAATTCCACCAGAGAACTTTTACAGCTGATAAACAACTTCAGCAAAGTGGCTGGATATAAAATTAACTCAAACAAATCAGTAGCCTTACTCTATTCAAAGGAAAAACAGGCTGAGAAAAAAAATTAAGGAAATGACACATTTTACAACAGTCACAAACAATATTAAATACCTTGGTGTGACCCTAACCAAGCAAGTGAAATATCTTTATGACAACAACTTCAAGCTTCTAAAGAAAGAAATTGAAGAAAATCTTAGAAGATGGAAAGATCTCCGATGCTCATGGACTGGCAGGATTAATATAGACAAAATGACCATCTTGCCAAAAGCAATCTATAAATTCAATGCAATCTCCATCAAAATTCCAACTCAATTCTTCTTAGAGTTAGAAAGAGCAATTTGAAAATTCATTTGGAATAACAAAAAACTCAGAATGACGAAAATTATTCTTAACAATAAAAGAACAGGAGGAATCCCCATTCGTGACCTCAAGCTGTATTACAGAGCAATAGTGATCAAAACTGTATGGTATTGGTACAGAGACAGGAAGGGTAGATCAATGGAATAGAAGTGAAGATCCAGGAATGAACCCACACACCTATGGTCACTTGATCTTTGACTAAGGGACTAAAACCATCCAGTGGAAAAAAGGGTAACCTTTTCAACAAATGGTGCTGGTTTAACTGGTGGTCAGCATGTAGAATGCAAATCAATCCATTTTTATCTCCCTGTGAAAAGCTCAAGTTCAAGTGGATCAAGGACCTCTTCATAAAGCCAGATACACTCAAACTCATAGAAGAGAAAGCGGGTAAAAGCCTTGAACAGATGGGCACTGGGGAAAATTTCCTGAACAGAACACCAATGGCTTATGCTCTAAGATCAAGAATCAACAAATGAGACCTTATAAAATTGCAAAGCTTTTGTAAGGCAAAGGACATTGTCATTAGGACAAAAGGGCAACCAACAAATTGGGAAAAGATCTTTGCCAATCCTACATCTGATAGAGGGCTAATATCCAATATATACAAAGACCTTAAGAAGTTAGACTCCAGACAATCAAATAACTCTATTAAAAATGGGGTATAGAGCTAAACAAAGAATTCTCAACTGAGGAATATCAAATGGCTGAGAAACACCTAAAGAAATGTTAGTCATCAGGGAAGTGCAAATCTCAGGAAGTACAACCCTGAGATTTCACCTCTCACTAGTCAGAACAGCTAAGATCAAAAACTCAGGAGACAGCAGATGCTGGCAAGGATGAAGAGAAAGAAGAACACTCCTCCACTGTTGGTGGGATTTCGAGCTGGTACAACCACTTTGGAAACACTCTGTGGTTCCTCAGAAAATTGGACGTAGTACTACTACCTGAGGACCCAGCTATTCCACTCCTGGGCATATATTTAAAAAATTCTCTAACATACAACAAGGACACATGCTCCACGGTGTTTATAGCAGCCTTATTTATAATAGCCAGAAGCTGGAAAGAACCCAGATGTCCTTCAATGTAGAAATGGATACAGAAAATGTGATACATTTACACAATGGAGTACTACTCAGTTATTAAAAGCAATGGCAACATGAAATTCTTAGGCAAACAAATGGATTTAGAAAATATCATCCTGAGTGAGTGAGATAACCCAATCTCTCTCTCTCTCTCTCTCTCTCTCTCTCTCTCTCTCTCTCTCTCTCTGTCTCTCTCTCTCTCTCTCTCTCTCTCTCTCTCTCTCTCTCTCTCTCTCTCTCTCTCTCTCTCACACACACACACACACACACACAACCATGGTATGCACTCACTGATAAGTGATATTAGCCCAAAAGCTCAGAATACCCAAGATACAATTCATAGAGCACATGAAGCTCAAGAAGAAGGATGACCAAAGTGAAGATGCTTCAGTCCTTCTTAGAGGGGAAACAAAAATATTTGCAGGAGGAAATATGGAAACAAAGTTTGGAGCAGAGGCCAAAGGAAAAGGGCATCCACAGACTGCCCCACCTGGGCATCCAGCCCATATACAGCCACCAAAACCAGACAATATTGCTGATGCCCAGAAGTGCATGCTGACAGAGCATGACAAATACAGAGGCAGATGCTCACAGCCAATCATTGAACTGAGAATATGGTCCTTAATGGAGGAGTTGGAGAAAGAATTGAAGGAGCTGAAGGGGTTTACAACCCCACAAGACAACAATATCAACCAACCAGAGCTCCCTGGGACTAAACCACTATCCAAAGAGTACACACAAGCTCCAGCTGCACATGTAGTAGAGGATGGCCTTGTTTGGCATCAATGGGAAGAGAAGCCCTTGGTCCTGCCAAGACTTGATGCCCCAGTTAGGAGAATGTCAGGGTGGGGAGGTGGGAGGGAGGACAGAGTTTTGGTAGAGAACTAGTTATGTTCACACTTGCTATGAGGATGAATTTTCTAAAACCAACAACAAATTTTAGATCATAGAAAATGCTTAAGCACCTAATAGAGTCAGCCTCAGATGAGACAAACTAACTTCCAAGCCACCTTCAGACTCTGGTCATGTGTGGAACACCTTAGCAGACCAGGGCAATCACGAAAGTCTTCTGACAGTTAGGGTCCTCGCACATTTGACATAGGGGAGGGAAGTGGCTTATCTTACAGCGCTGTATAAGACAGACTCCGACAGAAGACAAGTGTGGGACAAATGGACACGAGAGAAACGTTGCTGTTCTGAGCCCGAGCTGGGGAGATAGCTGATGGGTGTGTGCATGATGCAGGAACAGAAAGAGGAAGAAGAGAAGCTTGCTTTTCTGTCACTTGGCAACACTAAGGAGAGGTGTAAGCAAAGGAACGAGACAAAGTTCTCTTTAATTATCCCCAGGGAAGACTCGAAAGGATGGCATGAGCTTGCAATGGAGGATCTCAGAAGAGGCGACACCCATGTTCAGGCGATATACGTCAGGAATGGTGTCGCTGTGTGACGTAACTGTACATCTCTTGCCAAGAATGACCTGTAGCTTGGGGGTACACAGAAGAAAGAACTTGACCAAGGAGAGTTTTAAGATCTGGATTTTATTTATTTGTTTGTTTCTGTTGTGATGGGAATAGAACCCAGGGTCTTTAGCATACTATACAAGAACCACACTGTGTCCCCAGCCCAAATTACTGGTTTCAGTGCAGATGATTCAGTGAGACTGAGATAACAATAGTATTATTGGTTTTTCTTTGAAAACGTCATGTTTAAACTATTAGAATTAGGCAGTGGAAAAACATGAAGATCATCCATACAAGCCCACTTAGCATAATCTGCTTTGCTTTCTTAGGACTAGATGTTTCCTTCACCTTGGCTGGCAAGAGTATCAGACTCAGGGTGAAGATCCCTGAGAAGAACCCAAATGCATCTCAAAAAATCTGAGAGGTGAGATGGCTCTGTAGGCAATGAGCTTGTCATGCAAGTGTGAGGATGTGAGTTCAAATCCCCAAGGCTCACTTAAAAGCTGGGTGCGGTAGCACACATCTGTAATCACAGCACTCCCAGGCAGAGATGGAGACTGGAACATCTCTGGAATCTCCTGGGTCAACCAGTCTGGCACATAGAGCCAATAATGAAGAGATCCTACCTCAGGGAAGATAAAAAGCGAGGACAACTGAGATTGCCTTCTGACCTACATGGGCATGCCTTGGTACAAGACCATGTGTGTGACCACACACACACACACACACACACACACACACACACATCCATAGAATACATTCCAACACATATGAACAATTACGAATTATATTTACCCTGCATACATAAGGACCTGGGTTCATTTTCTAGCATCATTAAGAAAAACAAAACAACGTGTAAAAAAAAAAAAAAAAAAAGACAACCGGTACTCAGAGAACCGGTGGTTCCTTGTGCATTTCTTTCTTCTGCTCCATTAGGTCACATCCTCCCTTCTCACAGGATCCAAATGCAGTACCACCCACCACAGTTAATACCCCTGCCGGATCAAGTTTCAGAGAACCAGACTTTGCTTCACACCACAAAGCCCTTTCGAGAACATACAGTCACTGAGCTGAGCTTTGGGACTCTTCCCAGGGGTCTGCGTGGTTACATCTGTGGGTGTAGGAATTAGCTTAGATCCAGCACACCGTCAGAGTGCTCTCTACTGGGTGACCTCACCTCTTGCTTCCACATGCCATCCCAGAGTATAAAGGTGATACTACTGGTCTACCCCCAAGAGAGCACATACTTTGGCTTGTTTGTTCCGCACCAACCCTGCAACCCCTCACTTGTTTGTTTGGTTAAATGTCATACCCATGGCCATAAGGAGGCTGAGTTCACAACTTTAGTGATTGCATGTGGGCTTCTAACAAGCTAATGGGCCATACACAAAATGGAATAAGAGGAGATTTCATCTTAATGTCGACGAGACTTGAGGAAGACTATATTCACTCCCACAAAGACTTGATTATTCTTCTAACATGAGGTTGCTTCTTTTTGGGGCAACCAACAATTGAGTGAATGGTATTTATTCGGTAGCACACACAGTGTGGGGGGCACGGGGGCGTTCACTCTTTTTAAAAACTAATTTACCTCATGTGTGTCAAGGGTCTGCGGACATCCTCCAGGATGTTTCTGAGGCGAGGGTGGGGTGTGTGTGCTGTGACTCCTGTCACTACACTGCACAGCTCAGGAGAGAGGTGGCCAGGTCTGTGTCCACTCTCATCTCACCACAGTGCTGGGATCACAGCCATTGCTGTCCCGGCTCACTCTTATGTGGGTCCTGGAGACGGAGCCCACAGAGCCGGGTGGTTCTCTCCTTCTACCATATGGGATCTGGGGAGCAAATTCAGGCTACAGTGCTACTACCTATAGAGCCATGGGCTGGTGTTCACATTTCTGTCATCGTCCTGCTGCCCTTATCCATACATTGATCTTGTAAAACCAGTTACCGTCACCTACAAAATCCGCATGGAACACATTACACTCCACTTCCCATTCCACCTACCACAGAGGACTCACTAGAGATGTGCACAGTCTAGGATGCCAGAAAGCGACACCACCTCATTACGAAAATTAGTAAGTGTGAGGGGAGAAGTTCTCCAGAGGAAGCTTTGTGTGGTGGTTTGAATATGCTTGGCCCAGGGAATGACACTATTAGGAGGTGTGGCCTTGTCAGAGTTGGTGTGGCCTTGGAGGAAATGTGTCACTGTGGGGGTGGGCTTTGAGAAATCCTCCTCCTGGCTGCCTGGAAGACAGTAATTGTCTCCTATAGGCCTTTACACAAAGATTGTAGAACTCTCAGCTTTTTCTCCAGCGCCATACCTGCCTAGATGCTGCCATGCTTCCTGCCATGATGATAATGGACTGAACCTCTGACCTGTAAGCCGGCCACAATTAAATGTCCTTTATAAGAGTTGACTTGGTCATGGTGTCTCTTCACAGCAATGGAAACTAAGATACTTTGTAAACAGGCAAACATCTGTTAACAGTTTTAGGAGAATGAGTTTGAAGGCACGGAACTGCTCAGACATGTTATCTGCAGAGTCTATTTCAGTCAGTACAGCCAGAAATAACCACTAGGTTTTCAATGTTAAATAAAAATAGTCCAACCACTATGTGGTTAGCTATCCCTTTGTGAAAACTTGGTTCTATTCTATAATTTGAATATTTTAGTTAATATTCAGTTTTCTGAATATTGCTTGTTTCTGACTTTTTTAATGAATGAAAAAAAATTACTGGCCATAATAACCTAGACGTGGGTAAAATAAAAATTAGAAGCAAGCAGAAACCAAGTTTACCTCCCTTTGTAATATACACAGCTGAGACAAACAATGAGTAAGATTAACTTTGGCTCCCAACTGACCATTTAAAAGACACCTCAGCGGACCATAGTGGTCACCATTTTGACTAAGATTTCACCAAGAGTTTTCCCTTTGTCCATGGTGTGCCTTGGGGCTGCTTGCTTTGCATGTGCCTGGGAATATGTATATGGGTGTGTACGGGAACAGGTGTGTGGAGGCCTTAGGCTGAGGTCATGAATCTTGCTTGATTACCTTCCTCCATATTCACTGATGAAAGGTCTCTCAGTCAAACCACACACGGCAGATACGGCTAGTCTTGCTAGCTAGCTTGCTCTTTGGATGCCCTGTCTCTGCCTTCTGAGGTAGTTACTGTGGACTACCTCAATCCCACCCGGTACTTCACATTCTCTGTGCGTTCTGGGGATCTGAATTCCAGTCCTCACGTTTGTGTGGCAAGGACCCACCCTCTGAGCCATCTCTGTAGTTTTGTTTTTCCAAGTTTAAGATGATATACTCATTGCTAAGCGAATCCAAAAGACAGTGAAAATGTGGTGGCAAAGAATCTGTAATGTTTAACTTCCCCAGGCCTGCTTTATGCCTATTTTCTGCATGTAACAAATATTCAGTAAAAAACACAGGCCAAGTGATGTAAAGAACTGAAAGAGGGAACTTTAGTGCCATCGAACTGTTTCTAAGGGGCTGGAGAGATGACTCAGAGGTTAGGAGCATGGACCACTCTTCTCAGGACCAACACTCAGTTCATATCACCACGTTGTGGCTCACAACCATGTGTAACCCTGATTCCCGGGAATCAGGTGTTCTTGTTTGGTCTCACCTGGCAGTGCGCATGTGGTGTGTACAGACATACAAGCAAGTGAGAACAGCCACACACATACAAAGTATCTTTTTACTTAATCAGGTGGGTCTCGGATGAAAAGAACCCAGAAGATAAGTTTAATTTTAAGCCTTAGCCGCTAATATTCATAGCTTTCTACGTCACAAATTGAGACCATCCTGGCAGAAAAACAGAACTGGGCTTGGCTAGCCTTGATGTCTAATAGCTAAAACTGCTCGCTGGCTTTGAAAGACCAAATATGTAAAAGAACGGCCAGTTTCCGCTTTCTGTTGAGCTACCTGAATGGGGGGTGGGGGGTTGGGCTGAGGGAAAAATTTGCTGAAAAAGATGGAAAAGAAAGTTGATTAGAACAATAACAACATGCATGTCTTTGCCAAAGCAGCTTCCCAACAGTAACCACACAGCTTCTCCTATGTGCTCTTAGCAGTAGTCTCAGGACCAGCAGAGCAAGCCGTGGTCTCGGTTTCCAGGAGATGGAGTGATGACCTAAGAAGGCTAAAATGCTTAATAATGGCTGAGAAGCAAAGTGGCTTGGCACTTGAGTCCTCAGTAGTGACTGGCCTAGCCTGGGCTAGCTCTGCCAGCCAGCCCATCTCCTCTCATCTAGGCGTGTTCCTTCACCCAAAGCTCTTTCCAAGAGGTGGGTGTCCAAACAGTCTTTCCTGAATAACTCTCCATGGGATGTAAGCTCAGAGGTTCCCCCTGGCCCCACACTCAGTGCCTGGAAGGAAGTCAGGTGCTTCTGCTGGGGCGGGGCGGAGTTCATGCCCGCAGGGTAGAGGGCACTGAAGGGCTCCAAGGTAAATCTGTACTGTGCTTTTAATACTGTTTGCCCAGAGGCTGCTCCCTGGTCCCTTAAACAACACATGCAGATGCTGCCTTTCTTTTACAATACCAGCTACTAACTCGATACCCATAGCATTTCTGTTCAGAGAGGCTGAAAGGAAATTTTTACTTCTGCATTTTTTTTTTTTTTTTTTACAAGCACAAGATGGAAAACATTCAATGCTTTCTGCCAGCCTAAGTATATTCCCAATCCACCGCAGCACATTTTCCATTTGCATTTAATATTTCAATGGCTCAGAGTGGAGGAAGGAGATAGGAAAAATATTAAATCCGAATTTCCCCCTTAACAAGTTCTAACCCACTTTCAGGAAAAGAACATAGCCTTGAAAGACTCCAGTCTGCACGAAAGCAAGTTTTGCCTTTCCTATGCGATGCTTTTGTTTCCCTCTTTAAATACCTGTCATTAAACATGAGGGGGCTCGGCCCAGCTAGGTTAGGTCAACTCAATCTAGGTGCTAATTTTTTATTAAGTGCAGGGGTCGGAGGACAGGTGCTAGTGCTCAGGACTGTAAGGAAGAAGCCTCCACGTCCTACCCTAGAGACCACCCAGGGCTCAGGGAAGAAAGAAAACTTACATAAAGAATGGGCTCTCCTCTATCCTAGCCCATCTGTTAGATAATTCTTTTCCCACCCTCTCTTCCCCTGTGAAGCTCATAAAGCTTTGTAACAGCTCATCATAAAGAAAAGAGTGTGTAGGATCTGGCTAAGTTGCTGAAGTGATTGCTGCAGGAACAGGAAAACCTGAGTGCATGTCTCATCTGCACGCAGAAGCCAGGTAAGGTGTTACACACCTGTAATCCCGGCACAGGTGAGGTAGGAACAGGTGGATGGCCGAGGCTTACGGACAAGGATCAGTGAGTTCCAGGTAAATGAGAAACCCTGTCTCAAAAAATGCAGTGGACACTGAAAGATGTCAGCTATTGTCTTCTGCCTCTGTGTGTGCACATGGACTGTGCACACAGGTAAACCCCACAGACGTGAGCACACATAAGAACAGAAGGGAAACGGGTGTCTAGACAAGTGCTAGACGAAGGGGTGAAGGGATGATGGTCCAAGGAGACTAAGGGCATCTTCCCACATGTACGTGTGGTTTTATAGCTTAGAGTAAACTTACATTTATTACTCCATTTGGTCGGCTACATTCACAGTGTGGGCCATTTTTACACAGTCTTTAAGTGACTTCCCAGAACACATCCCTGCTATATAAGGAAGGTGACATTTCAGCAGACACTGGATAAATCTAATATATTTTCCAGCATAACAAACTGCCTCTCTCTCAAGTCTCAGGCACTGCCCTCAAGTATGACGGGGTTAGAATATCATCAGAAAAGGAGATAAATAGAAAAGCTCGCTTGAAAAAGTTCTAAACAAATAAGCAAAGTAAGAAATGGGGGTGATGGCCCCTGACATGTCACTCCTATGACCCAACCTTACTGGCACATCTGCTGCTTGGGGTATTATTTCTATTCTTTCTATCTATCTATCTATCTATCTATCTATCTATCTATCTATCTATCTATCGATGTTTTCCAGTATAATATAATATAATAGTGTCTCTGTGCCTTCCTTTAAGATAAACTTGAGAGTTTACCTTTGAGATGGGAACTTGGCTGTGGATGGTTGCTGAGGGGGAAAATCACATCCTGCAGTGGTGTAGCAAGTGTGAAGATGCTCATGTTCCCACCTGTAACTTCCAGCTGTGCTCTTATGAGCAACTCTGATTAAACTTAATGGTTAACAAAGGAAGAGCACTGAAAAAAAGCAAATGTGGTGCTTGCTCTGTGGCTTAGGACGATACTTTCTTAGGGACTCTGTCCTGACACATCTTCGGCTTACGCAGTTTGGATTAGCGTTTAGAGAGGTGCCTGTCTATACAGTGGATGATAATGGTGTTGTTGTTGTTGTTGTTGTTGGTGGTGGTGGTAGTGGAGGTGTTGGAAGTGGAGGTGGAGGTGAAGGTGGTGATGGTGGTGGTGATGGTGGAGGTGGAGGTGGTGGTGGAGGTGATGGTGGAGGTGATGGTGGAGGTGATGGTGGTGGTGGAGGTGATGGTGGTGGTGGAGGTGATGGTGGAGGTGGAGGTGGTGGTGGAGGTGATGGTGGTGGTGGTGGAGGTGATGGTGGTGGTGGAGGTGATGGTGGAGGTGATGGTGATGGTGGAGGTGATGGTGATGGTGGAGGTGATGGTGGTGGTGGAGGTGATGGTGGTGGTGGAGGTGGTGGATGTGGAGGTGGAGGTGGTGATGGTGGAGGTGGTGGTGGTGGTGGTGGTGGAGGTGGTGGTGGTGGTGGAGGTGATGGTGATGGTGGAGGTGATGGTGGTGGTAGAGGTGATGGTGGAGGTGATGGTGGTGGTGGAGGTGGTGATGGTGGTGGTGGAGGTGGTGGTGGAGGTGGTGGTGGAGGTGGTGGTGGAGGTGATGGTGGAGGTGATAGTGGTGGTAGAGGTGATGGTGGAGGTGATGGTGATGGTGGAGGTGATGGTGATGGTGGAGGTGATGGTGGTGGTGGAGGTGATGGTGGTGGTGGAGGTGGTGGATGTGGAGGTGGTGGTGGTGATGGTGGAGGTGGAGGTGGTGATGGTGGAGGTGGAGGTGGTGATGGTGGAGGTGGAGGTGGTGGTGGAGGTGATGGTGGTGGAGGTGATGGTGATGGTGGAGGTGATGGTGGTGGTGGAGGTGGTGAAGGTGGTGGTGGAGGTGGTGGTGAAGGTGGTGGTGGAGGTGGTGGATGTGGAGGTGGAGGTGGTGATGGTGGAGGTGGAGGTGGTGATGGTGGAGGTGGTGATGGTGGTGGTGGAGGTGGTGGTGGAGGTGATGGTGATGGTGGAGGTGATGGTGGTAGTGGAGGTGATGGTGATGGTAGTGGTGGAGGTGGTGGTGGAGGTGGTGGTGGAGGTGATGCTGATGGTGGAGGTGATGGTGGTAGTGGAGGTGATGGTGATGGTAGTGGTGGAGGTGGTGGTGGTGGTGGCGGCAGTGGTTGTTTGGCATCAGAATGTAGAATGAGTACTGCACTGAGTATGTTACTTTTTTGGCTTTCATTTTGAGCTGATTTTCACCCTGGCCTGAGGTTGGTCTTTCCTTGCCTGCTGGGAACAGAAGTCAGGTCCAGGAACGAGCTCCAGGAATCCCAGAGTCCATAAACTCTTGAATAGAGCCATTCCTCTTTCCTGGGTACTCATTTGGCCTTCCCTCCCTGGCCAGCAGAGTGTTTCTTCCATACCTGCTGCCAGAAGGAAGCGCCCCCCCCCCTTTGTTCTAGGAGCCAACATTTGGAGGAACAAGGTTAGAGACTCTTGGTCACCTCTGGAAGGAGAATCCCTGCACTGGTGACCAAAGTGCCCTAGTGTCTGCTATGCATCTCCCTGCTTGGGCAGCTATCCTGTGGCTTTACAGCTCTGGATAATAGAAAATCCTTCCTTTTCTGCCCTGTATTTCCTTCTGTAATCAGTATTCCTCCCCCGTCTGCCTCCTTTCCCCGGCCACCCCTTCCTAATTTCGACTACAAGAGTCCAAGGTTAACATCCACCTTCCCTGCTGACACAGCAGCCTGGCGAGCGCTGCTGAGCACACAAGGCACGGATGCTTCCAAATCCATGCCTTCACCTTTCTGACGGTAAAGGAGTAGATCGAGGCAAACTCACAGGAGACATCCGTCGGCGCTGCTGGGTTTTGGCTTTTCTGATTTTACAGATTTCCTAAACCTTTTGTAACAAAGCACAACCAGGCTCAATGGGAAATTAAAAGTGCACATGTAAACACTACCAAGGTGAAAATCAACATAGGTGTCTATAGTAGATAAACCTGTCCACTATCCACACTGCCAGCCTTAGGTGTGTGAGAACAGAGTAAAAGCATGTTCATAGAAACCATACTAATCTAGGTGTGATCAGACTGCCTCCGTGTTCCTCAACAAGAGTGGCTTTAATTTTTTTTCCTTTTGGCAAAACAGAACTTTATCTGTGTTCATGCTCTGAGCAGGCAGGAATTTGCCCTGCACTAGTTCAGGCCCCAGATTTCAACACGAGATGTGGGATCTGGGCCTCCCTTCCTGCCATGTTTCCCGAAGGCTTCTCCACACCCTGGTAGATATTTCTTGCGAACAAACCCAGAGAACCCATTTTCTGCTGCTCACCACTGATGCTGTGCAGGAGTTCACAGGTAACGTAACAAAGAACAGACACAAACAAACCCAGGAAGCCAGAAGGCACGGCATTGCCATCACCACGAATCTTACCACTGCCAGATAAAGAAAAGGGGGAAAATGGAGAAAAAGAAAAAAAAAATTAAAGGAAACTTGGAATGCTTTAGAATTCATTTAATTAGTCAACTAACCTAACTTTGGAAAATGGTAGAAATCCCTCTTCTGGTGGTTAACATAGTTTTACAACTGGTCAAAGTACAGGAAAAAAAAAGTCTGGAGTGCTCACTCCTATAGCACATCTATATATATTCCTATTTCCCTGCAAGGCTCGGGGAACACTGAGGAAGATGAGGTAGAAAGTCTGTAACAATCAGAGATGAAGAAGACTTCTGGGAGTCATCACAGGGCACCGCCCACGGGCTCAGAACAGGTTCCGTTGCCTGTACAAGACCTATATAAGATCAAAGACTCACGAGGCCTCAGCTCTAGCTAGGAATCTATTGGCATTTACGGCTAATGGAAGAGGGAGTGTCCCCTTTCCCCAGTCCTCTGGTAGGCTGTCCGTGTGTGGTGGGAAACGGCATGGGAGCTGGTTTGGATGGTCGGTACCCACATTCATGCCTGAAGTGGTGCTCATTTACAGCCCGGCGCCAAGGACAAAATGAGACAGGAGAAAGTAGATCCCTGAAACTTGCTGTCAGTCAGTCTGGGGGCTCAGAGTCAGAGGGGAGACTGTAAGTCTAGTCAAATCAGTAAAGTCCAGGCTTGGGGAGAGACCTTGTGGATAGAGACTGAGGAAGGTACTTGATATTAACATCTGGCCCCCAGTCCACTCACCCCTGCCACATGTACACAGTGTACAAACACCACACACACACACACACACACACACACACACACACCCCTAGTGTGGATCTATAGTTTTTAGTTTTATTGCTACACAGTGAGTGAACATGTGATCAAGTACATAAAGTTTTACTCGACTTAGTTGCAAATGGTTCTTGGTTTACTAAAAGACTAGATCCTCCTTAAGGACCAGACCTTAAGGCTACTGCTGGAATGCAATCCCTCAGTGCCGGATGGAAGCACATGTCTTCCTCCACCGCCTGGCCATTGACTTCTCACGCACTTGTCTTAGCTGCCCTTCCTTAGGGCCTGGAAAATGAGGGCTTCTTTTAGTCTTGCTGTTGTGAGGGGAGACTGACTTGGGTCTCTGGCTTCTGTTAGCATTAGCTCTAGATGCTGACTCAGTGAAAGAAGGGAGGAGTCCTCCACCTGGCCACATTCCTTCACAGAGTCTCAGAGGGAGCTATCCCTAGTGTAGGAGGCTCTCTGTGAGACACAAAGCTTCACCCAACTGAGCAAAAATCAAATTCCTGAAGATTCACTTGTTGACGGAACTGTGGCAAAATGTCAACTCAACTGTCACACCTGGTGGGGCTACAAATTAAAATAAGCCTTTTGGAGGGTAACTGAGTAAAACCCACTATCAAATTCAGAAATGAGCATATTCTTTGACAAAGAATTTAAGATTTATTCTGCACATGGGTCCACACAGTCAAAGTCCTGATTCCTACTCCCTGCAGGGCCCAGGATAGGACCAGAGGGATGGAGGGACTAAGCACCGAGCTGTCATCTAACCTGGTAACTGCTCCTGTCCAGTAGATGTTAGGTCTCATAACTTGTCCAAACAGGGGTGGAGGGCACTGGAGTAAAAATTGCAAGGTGGTGACAGTGGCCTGGGGAAAATGCACAGACTTTTGCCTACTGAGTAGAGAGGAAGCCAGACAAACCAGAGAGAGCAGGAAAGCAGAGGGAAGGCTGCAGTCCACAAACAACGCCTGAGTATAAAAATGTCAGGAAAAAGGGAATACGAGTTCCCTTTGTTCTTTCTTTTGAACCAAGCACTTCTCTATCGGTATTTTTTTTAGTCACAGAAGGATTGAGAACACCAGGTAAAGAATACTTCTGTATTATAAAATTATAAAGATTACATTAACCATAATTGGCCATATAATACCATGAACATGATACTCTTCTAGACTTTCTATGTAATTAAACTAATACTGTATGGGAGGTAGAAAGAAATGTCTCTGTGGAACCATGGAGGAGCCTACTGAATTCAGACAACTTTTACTTTTCTCAGCAGATCAAGACTAGAGAGAATATTGAAGGGTCAGTGGCATGGTGACAGGAGCAGATGTCACTGGCCTTGACATCCACTGGCTCATTCGCACAGGGCTACTTTATATTCAACCATTTTATGTATGAGTCAAGAAGATCCCCCATGTAAAAGAATCCCCTTTATGTTCAAGTTTGTAACTAATCAAGACACTATCTATTCTTTGAAACATTTTAAGCACGACTATTTATAGCTTTCAGTGTGGGGGCTGGAGAGATGGCTCCCAGTTAAGAGCAATGGCTGCTCTTCCAGAGGATCTGGGTTCCTAGCACCCATCCGGTGGTCTACAACAGCCGTCCCAGGGGATTGGCAAAGGCAGGCAATGCATACACGTGACCCATGAACATATATACCCATCCATATAGCACCCATTCATATAAAATACTACAATAAAAAGTGTATAAATCTTTCAGTAGCAAATGATAGCTCAGGCTTGGGAAGACAGTTCAGTTGGTAGGCAGCTTGCTTTGCAAACATAGTGATTGTGTTTTATTCCCAGAATTCATGCAAATAAATGTGTATTAAGTCAAAAAAAAGAGCCACATTAGAAGTATTTCATATTGTTACAAATTCCCAAAGTTGCATCGGCCCAACCCATCTATGAGATGCAATGCCCAGGACAGAAATTCGCCCTGGAGTTCTTTCTTCATTATGCATGGGTTACATCCAGCATGGTTTCCTGTCCTGTACATTTGTCATGTCACTGAGAAATAAATAGTAGACACTGTTGCTGACTTTGGGCCAAAACAGCTACATGTGATTATGTGACACAGCACAAACTTCTGCAGGAAATAAAATTCTAATGGCTGTAATTTCTCACACACGAGACTAACTGTGTCATGTGGTGCTCTGTGGTAACCTCATGTCTGATACAAGCATGGGTCATTACAGCTTTTAAAACCTTTGCAGAGATTAGAAGGCTGGAAAAAAACCCCCACCACTGGGGGTTAAAAACAGCTTTCTGAAATTGTTCTAATGTACAATAATGCTTTGCTTTCTCTGACAGCTGTTCAATACTGAATACAGCTGGAGACAGAGATGGCTGCCAAGGGACTTCCATTTGATTCACTACCAGGCCTTCTTTTCCAGAACGCTCTCCAACATTCAAACCAGTCTTATTTATCGTCAACACATTTTAAAAGATGGTTTTACTTTAATCCGTTCCCATCACACTCCATCCATGTTAGACTAGTCTGTAGTGTTAAAGGAGAGAGCTTAACTCTTCAACTAGCTGACTAGAGGCAGAGATGCTGCTGATTGCGGTTGGGTAGCTTTCATCAAGACATTACAGGCACTCAAACACATCGATCCCCAGTTGGTACTGCTGGTCACTCTTCCCCAAACAATTAGATAGTAACTATTCACGTTTCAAATAGTAAGCATGGAAAATGGCCGCACACAACAAGGAAGATGGCTGCCATGTGACCTCTCTGAGTGGTAAATTCACGTCAATGTCTGTCCTCAGAGAGGTTGGCCCATGGATACTTAACTCTCCCAGTCATTTGTCAGTGACTGAGGGATAAAAGTAAACTATCAACATCTCCATTTTCAGGTGAAAACTATATCCTTTTAAAGACCATAATACTATTACCAGGGGACGAGAATGTTCTGTCAGGAAATATACCTATCCAAGAAGCCAGTTTATTAAAGAAATATACTTAAATGCCATGCCATACTGAGTCAAGAAAAGGGCAGTTAATTACAAAATCCAAAAGCATGTGAAAGACTGATGTTTAAAATAGCCCAGTGTATGTATGTTCCAAATCAGAATAGCCCAGTCAGAGGAACCATAACCTTCACGCTGTTCATACTTAAATTAAGTGGGAAGTGATAGCTGGAAGGAAAGATTATTGTGTTAGGATTCCAGTGTTATGCAGTATGTAATCTACTTTCAACAATTATAGAAAGAAAGAAAAAAGCCCCCACAGCACAGTTTAAAAGAACGTGACCCATTTCTGTGCTAAGGAGAATACATCATTGGAAAAGTCCACATGGGATACAGGGCACTTCAAAACAGAGCATCAGAAATGGGAGGGAGGGCAGCCAGCCAGGTTCTGAAGAGTGTGATCATGTGATTTGTGTCGTTGTTGTTATAGTTCCCAACACTGGAAGCCTAACAAATGGCTGTGACATAAATGTGATTTGTTCACTTGCTCCAAGTATGTGATGGGGATGAACACACATCACGCTTGACCTTGAATAGCAAGGGATAGAACACAGAGGCATCTTCCTGTGTCCTGCCCAGCGAAGAGCTTACTTCTGCCTAGCCCATGTATGGTCTCCTGTTCACACCCTTAGAGTGGACTTCTTTGCAGAGCTAGCTTCGTCTTCCCATCCTCATAGGTCTAATTTCTTTGGGGAAGACATTGATTATTTATTTTGATAACACAAAATAATGTGAAAATCCAAAGCATTAACTATGTTCTTTGGGTGACTGATCATCTTTAATAAGCATTAGAACATTTTTGGTGACATTAATTCCAGTCACCCTCCGGTCTCCTACCCTTGTGGCTTGTGTCATGAACCCAGCTGCTTTCAGTGGTGACTTTACTTATACACATCCACCTAGGCACATCTAGAAGTTTCCTATTAATGCCATAAAATTAATTTAACCACAAGTGATTATTAAAAAGCCGTAGATGCAAGAGTAAGGGGGGGGGGAAGGTAAAAGTCTACTGAAAACAAGAACAACAAAACGAACCCACCAAGCCAGCCCATTATATCCCTACTATCAGGATAGGAGCCACAGAAAAACATCTGTTAACAATTTCTTACATCTTACACACGCATCTCACATCTGCAGATTTGGAACAAAGTAGAAAAAAGCAATCTAGTTGACAAAGTTTGGGAGAAGCTAAAGGTATTTCATGAACATAGCAAATGGTTCTAAGATGGACAAAACTGGCTAAAACATGAGGACTCGGGTGACAGCTGGACATATAAGCATGAGAAATGGAGTTAGATTCCCAGAATCCATGGAAGAGTGCTGGCCCTGATGGCATGTGCTTGCAAAACCAGTGCTGAGAGGCGGGGGGCAGGCAGACTCCAGAACTTGACGGTCAGTCAGCCCACACCTTTTATGTGGCTTCCAGGCCAGTGAAAATATCTGCCTGAAAAGTTCTGGTTCCTACACACACGCACACACACACACACACACACACACACACACACACAGGATTTGATGAGCTTCCTGTCCACCCTTCCCTTTTTAGCTAGAGGAGTTCTACTCTGTATACAGAAAGCACTGTCCACAGTTTCCAATTGATCTTGCCAAAGAGTTCGGAGAAGTCTAAAAGGTAAGACGGTGTAGTCTGATGTAGTTTTCTATGACTGGCCCTCCTTCCAATGGTGCTGTGCAGTGAAATACCTACAGCATCTGATTTTACTGAGTCTTTTCAAAACTCCAACTTACTGTCAAGGAAACTTAGTGTACTCGCTCCACTTGCATAGTGTATTAAATGTTTAATTTAAAGCAACCGATTGCCAACACGTCCAACTGGTGACAGCATTTATGAACAAAACCAATTCTCCAAACACGGACTTCAACTCCCTAGGGCAGTGTGCCATGTGGATTGAGTGTGTGTTGGGGGTGGGGGTGGGGATCTGCTTGCTGTGTACCGTTGCCAATGGGTACTAATCCCAGTCCCATGTGGGTATTGGTGGATCTAGCAAGCTGGGAGTGCTTATCACCCTCAAACTGCCAAGGAGTTAGCAAGATGATCTGCTTTATATAAAAAAAAAATAGTGCCAACGATCTCTAAGAGATTTTTGGCAGGATTTCTGTCTTTAAGTTTTCATACCGGAGACTGTTCTTGTTTTATTATTAGGATGATGTGATGAACACAGACTTGAAGGGGGAAGTTGTTGCAATTTCCTCTTCAACCCAAATCGCCAATTTGTTGCAATATCCTCTTCAACCCAAATAAACCCATTCAGTGAAAACACAACTCAGTAATTAGGAATATAAGCTGCATGTCTATATTGGGCAGATTTACCACTACACTCTCTATTCCCCTCCTAGGAGATCCCTTCTAACTTGCTGCTAATAACCCGCCTCCTATTCCTGTTCCTTCCTCTCCTCCTCCTCTAACTCCTCCTCTTCCGTTTGGTCTCCTTTTTCCCACCTCCTCTTCCTGTCCAATCATGTATTGACTTAACATAAATCTACAGGAGGTTCCCCAATTGATTCTTGATTTGTCAGTAAAGAAAGCCAGGAGCCACCTGCTGGGCAGAAGGACCAGGAGGAAAAAGCAGATGCAAGGAAGGAGAGAGAAGTTTTTGCCATGCTTTTGAGGGAGAAGAACACAGAAACCATGTGAGGTCTCGGAGCTGGGGTGGGGGAAGCTGGTGTCTGTGGCCATTACAACAGAGGGGTGGCTAAGGATGTTTGGCAGGGGCTAGGCAGGACTAGCCACCGAAGTTTAGGGCAGGTAGAGAGACAGAGATAATAAATTGGTAAGGGGACCATTTTGCAGGGGGGAGATATCAGCCCTCAGAGGGCCAAGAAGGCAAGTTGTAAGAGAAAAAACAATGTGTGTGTTATTTGTCCAAGGATTCAAAGAATTCCAGGTTGGGGTTGGTAGTGTGGTCACCAGCCCCAAAGCTTAAAACTACACACAACAAGGACTAAAGATATTTGTACAAATTCCTGGGATCTGAACACCTGCCAGCTCTTCCCCCCCTTCCCCCAATGATCATGGAGACGATTTCCACTTTCTCACCTTTATCTCTATTTTTTTTTTTATTACATGGCTCCTCCCAAAAGCCATGGTGTGGGCAAGTTGGATCAAAAGAGAAAACTTTATTAAAGGATCATGATTTTGACGGCATAGTAAAATGACCCCATCTGTAATAGGGGTGGGTTCTTTTTACTGTATCAGCCATTCTGGGGGAAAAGCATTTAGTAAGCAAACTCAGCACATAGACAATGTTGCTGAAACTGTCCAAGCGCTGTCCCATGAATGCAGCAGAAAGGCCCAGCTTAGACACCTCTTACAACATGGCCTTTTAAGTTCATAAGAAGCTCAACTCAAAACTACTTTATACAATAAAAGTAGTTCATGGGACTTAATAGCCAAAGGTACTGTGCTGGAACTGGCTAGAATGCTTGCCTTGGCCACAGATGATCCTCCATCTGGCCTGGCAACCCACTGTGCTCTGGGAAATCAGCTCTCAGTCCCTCCATCCACTGCCCACCTCGTCTATGTCTCCTGCCCCCACCTCCATCCCCATCCCCCACTGTGATTCGGCTTGGGCTTCAGCTTCTCAATCCCAGCCTTTCCTTTCTGCTCTGTGGGTTCCAATGCGAACACCCTTCAAGGCCTAACTCCTTTCCAGGTCATTCTGTGAATCCCAGCACTGTAAACGTCTAAGTTGGGGCGTTTCACGTGGCTGGGACTCAAAGCATCACTGAACTTGTTCTGTGCGGGGCATGCAGTAGACTTTGGGTCTGACATTGGAGTGCATATCCCATTTCTGTTTGTTCCCCAAAGCTGAGGACTGGACCCAGCCAGGGCCTTGCACTTGCTAAGCAAGTGCTCTACCTCTGACTTAAATCCCCAACCCCATAAATGTGTAGCCCAGACTGACCTCCCTCAACAAATTCTACCTGCATGTGCCACCATAACCAGCATGGAAAGCTTCCCGAATTTGAGTGTGATCCTTGTGCAGGGGTTATGCTAATCTCTGAATGGTTGAAATTTTACTTTATGTGCTACTAAAGTGAGTAACCCATTTCTTTGTTTAATCTCTACATTGCACTCTTGTCTTCACTCATGATGATGCCTGGATTTCACACCCAATCAGGCCATCAAGCGAGTGGCAAATGATGTTGACCACGAAGGGTGCAGACAGAGCTGTTTTGCTCTGACCTGGGCAAAGATGTTTGTACAGGGAAGAGGAACTGCTGTGAGGCTCCCATTATTCTAGCTTTTCATTTTCTATCATTTAGTACATGGGTGTTTGTGTGTGCATGCAAATGTGTGCAAATGTGTGAGCGAACATACCATGACGTGTGTGGGGTCAGAGGACAATCCTGGCTGTCGTTCTTTGACCTTTGACCCTGTTTTGAGACGGTCTCATAGCTGCTGGTTTGCGAACTTCTGGGAAGCCTCATGCCTCTGCTTCCCAACTCCATAGGAGGGGTGGGATTACAGATGTGAGCAATGACACCTGGTTTTATGTGGGTTCTGGGGTTCTGAACTCATATCCATTGCCTGTGTCATAAGTGTTTAATCCACTGAGATATCCTCTCCCTACATCACTACTTCTCTCCTCTCCCCCTCTCTTAAAAAAAAAAAAAAGAGAGAGAGAGAGACAGGATCTTATTATATAACAGGGGTTTGTAACTCACTAAATCCTGGCTGGCTTTGAACTCACGATCCTTCTGTCTCCTGAGTGTAGGGATTACAGGCATGCATTGCTAGGCCCAGCCTCCATGCTCATTTATTTCAAAATGATCAATTTGGACTCTGCTCTTAAATCAGATTTCTGACTTCAGCCTAATACAGATGAACTATCTCCGGGCCAAGTCCCACTGTAGACACCCTTGGATGGACGAGATTAAGAAATCGATGATGAACTGTTCAGCCAAAGAAAGACTCATGTTCCACTGCAGCCAGTGACCCTCTAATTCATCTATTGAGAAAGTTTAAATTCTTCTGTTTTATGTTCTATTAATAACTTGCGAGTGTCACCTGAGGAAAGAGTTTTGTTCCCCCTGCCTTCTCCAACCCCACCCACCTTTTTTAACCCATAGCTAGTTCACTGAAATTAAAAACAAGTCTCAAGTGACTGCCTCTTGGGGACAAAGGCACACAATGTAAATCCATCGCTTAGATTTCATTGTTTACGGCTGAATATCAATAACCGGCTATCCTTTTCTCCGCTGGAGTACTGATTTAAAAATGTACAATTCCAGGCGGGGGCTCCATTGGTAGTTAACGGTACGTGAGTGTGAGAACCTGGGTTCAGATCCCCAGCACCTACATAAGAAGCCAGGCATGCTGACGACATATGCCCGTTGTCCTAATGCTGGGGAGACAGAGACAGCAGGATCCCTGCACCTCCCTGCCCTGACATTCTAGCCAGACTAATGAGCTTCACCAAGATGTGTCTCAAAAAACAAGGCGGAGCATGACCGACAGAGATATTTGATAGCAACTTCTGTCTTCAACATACACGAACACACTCACTGTACATGTATGTGTGCACATACAAAACATGAACACACACACACACACACACACACACACACACACACTTAAACAAGCTTTAACTTTTAAACAAACTTTCCCTTTAAAGTAACAAGGTCTGCGGGAAGCCACATGGCAAAGAGATCCACACTACGAAACTGCATCTAGCTTCAAACCCAGTCTTGCCCATTCGTTTCTGTGCTGCCAGACTACACAGGAACCAAGGCAGGTAAGCTGTCTTCGTCAACCAGAGCTAGCCTGAGCGAAGTGCTCACAAGGTGCTAATGAGCATTACTCCTAGGAGGCTATGACAGATGACCTTGTTGTTTACTTTATCTTACCAAGAAAACTAGTTTAAACACAGTTTTAACTATGCAGTTGTTGATTAAACCCACCAGGTATGTCATATGTCAACAGTCTTTATGAAAAATCTTTTTAATAGCAAATACTACAAGTCAAGTGTGTGTATGTGTGTGTGTGAGAGAGAGAGAGAGAGAGAGAGAGAGAGAGAAAGAGAGAGAGAGAAGAAGAAGAAGAAGAAGGAGGAGGAGGAGGAGGAGGAGGAGGAGGAGGATCAAGAGTTTGAAGCCTACTGAAGTAATGCATAGTTCCAGACAGCTTTAAGTACATAGCAAAGATCATGCCTCAAGAATAAATGGATAGGTGGGTAGATAGCAGGTAAATCCTTGGCTTCCCAGGAACTAAGCAAATATGAACAAGAGTAGGCAGGTGCCTTAGAGTTCAATACCCAAGGCATAGTAACGCAGATGCCCTGTGTGACTGCCCCTTCACATAAAAGAGAATCACCCTAAGTCCCTGTTATTTTGAGCACAGTAGAGTAGGCATCTGGCTGCCCTCATTGGGTTGATGGACTAGCTCTAGGAAATTTGGCAAAAGGTGGATTGCAAAAAGCTCCAGCCTTGGCAAGCCTTTCAAATTATAGTGTCTAGCAAAACCAGCTATCTTCCAGGGCACCAGGAGACGTGGCCACACTTCATTCCCAACTCTGACTATCAGGATTGGGATCAGCAGCCACCATGTCCATTGCTGGGCTGCTTTTCACAGATACAGTAGCCTAGGAAACATTCAAAACACCTTATAAAGAGAGCAAATCCCATCAAGAACACGTGGCTCATCAGGCTCAACAAGAGCAGTGTTGAAGTTTCCACTGTGTGTCACTGTCACTGAGACACCAACATTCTAACAGAGGCATGAGTAGGAGGAAGCCTTCAGTCCAGTGATGCATACAGGAGAAAGTAAAAGGTCAAGAGCCACAAGGCCAGGGCAGGAAAAGGCAAGAGCGCACCTTTTGAACAGATCCACATTTGTAAGTTTGAAGTGGGTGTGTTAATTTGAATGACATATGGATAATTTATCCTGACCAATACGTCAGCATAGATAGCTAGAAATAGCAGGGAGGACTTTAGTAATTACTATCCCTGGTTTCCTTTTAGGGTTACACTTGGCTCCAGAGATGACATCCAGTAAGAATAAGGAGCCAGGGGCTGAAGAGATGGCTCAGCTGTTAAGAGTACTGAATGTTCTTCCAGAGGCCCTGAGTTCAATTCCCAGCACCCACAGGACAGCTCAACAACTATTTGTAACTCCAGTTTCAGGGGATCTGACACCCTCACACACACAATGCACATAAAATAAAAATTAAAATAAAAAATAATATTGACCCAGTCCATGGCCTTAAGGATGAATAGAACATCCCTTTTAGAGGACACTGGGAACAGGGTATATATGGCCCTATGGCCTACTGAAAGCGTGCTAGGATCACGTGGGGAGCCATTTTAGAACAGACAGAAAACCATTTGAAAACAAGGGAGGCACAGAGAAGGAAGGTGGGGTCCTGGAGACTCTTACCAAGGCTTCCCTTGAAGCCAAGGTTATGACTATAGCTTAGTCTCACACACCAACACTACCTTCATCATTTCAGCTAGGTTTCCAGCCAAGCTTCTTATTAACTTAAAAGCCTTTGGCTCTTTAGTCTCACAAACCAGCAGACACTATCTTTATTGTTTAGGCAACTTTTCACTCGAGCTTCTTATTAACTTTAAAGAAAACACTTTTGTGGCATTCCATCATGAATTGGGGTGGGGCTCATGAGGATCCAAGCCTCCATGGGGTGCTCTGGGCAGTTAATGTTTGCTAGAGGAGTCAGGGAAGCCATAATCCTAATGGTGTAGCCACTGGTAAGCCATCTTTGCTCAGGTACTCCCATGCTCAGGGAGGCAGCCCTCATCAAATACAGCAACCTAAGAAGACATAAACTTAGGAGAGAGGGGTTGATGGGAAGAGGAAGGGGTACAGGAAGAAATGTGAAGGGAGATATGATCAAAGAACTCCATGTCTGTCTGTCTGTCTGTCTGCCTGTGTTTTTCTCTGTGTGCGAAGCTGCATAAGAATAAATGCATATAAAAATTTTAAATCCTGTTGTAGGACACATTTAGGGAAGCGCTTTTTATACTGCTTTGATTGGCACTGCAATGGACCAAAATATCTTCTAGGAACTAAATTTGCTTGGTAAATGTTTTTCACCGGGAACGTTTGATGTGATGGGAATCTTGGGTCTACTATAGATAGGATAATCTTACTGTGGTGGCCAAACCATATCTTTCCATATATTATTCTATACCGTGGCTTTTGAGTAGGGATCCATTTGCATTTGCAGATGAAAATAAAGGAGGGAAAAAAAGCAAAACACCTCTATGATAGTCAAGGGGTGTGGTGGGTAGGCACTTGGATCCCAGAGACTACCATTAGGAGGACCACCTGAGATTTACACTAGAAATGAGTCAAAATTTCTCAAATATTTTGTTATATCATAGATGTAAATGTCACACACGGTCTCTTATGAATCCACCCTGATTTATATGTGTGTGTGTGTGTGTGTGTGTGTGTGTGTGTGTGTATGTGTATGTTCATGCCTTAAACCCCTGATGTGTGTCAATGTCCCTGAAGAGCAGGACACACTACAAGACAATTGTAAAACAAGAAAACAAGAAAGTGGTGTGCGGTTAACTTTTGTCCTAGCATTTGGGAGGCATTTTTTGTTTGCTTTTGTCTCATTTGTTTGCTTGTTTGTCTACAACTTGATGCAAGCTAGTGCTAACTAAGAGGGACCCATAACTGAGAAAATCCCTCCCGGAGACTGGCCTATAAGAAACCCTTTGGGAGAATTTTCTTGATTAATGATTGGTGTGGGCGGGCTCAGTCTACTGTGGGTGCTACCATCCCTGGGCAGCTGGCCTTGGAGTGTATAAAACACAGGCTGAGCAAGCTATAGGGAATGTGGCAGTTTGAGTGGAAGAGAAGCCCTGAGGTGTGGTGTTACTGGAGTAGGTGTGACTTATTGGAGACATGTGTCACAGCTGGTGGGCTTTGACAGTTCAGATGTTCAAGCCAGGTCCAGTGTCTCTCTTCCAGATGTAGAATTCTCAGCTACCTCTCCAGCACCATGTCTACCGGCATGCCGCTATGCCTCCCACCGTGACAATCTTGGACCACACCTCTGAACTGTAAGCCAGCTCCAGTTAAATGTTTTCCTTTATAAGAGTCACTTTTGGTCATGGGGGTTACCACAGTACTAGAAACCCCAAGCTAAGACTTGCAAACGAAACAAAGTAACTTATAGAAAGTGCATTAGAAAAAGTCTTACTCTGGCTTATGGTTTTCAAGGGTATGAGCCCATCAAGAGAGGAAGGTGGGCAGCTGAGTTGGCTCTGTTTGTAGAGGCAAGATCTTGGAATGCAGCTTATCAGACAGTGGGTCAGGGAACTTGACAGGGGGCAGAGGGAGATAAGGTCTTTCCAGCATGTCCCGAATCCACACAAATAAATGGAGCCAGATGTCATGGCTATGTTAGGATGGCTTTGGCAAGTCAATGGTTTCTCCGTACAGATCCCGCTGTGGGGATTTTAACTGCAAGGACGTTCTACTGCCTCCACAATCTTTTTTTAGTGAGAAATCGGAAAAGCCAAACCCCAGAGTTTAAAACATGGTTCTGTAGATGATGGGTTAAATTTTCCTATTTCTTAGTTGATGAATAACCCCTTACATTATTAACCTCACTCCTGTTTATAATCTACGGGAATCGCTAACTAGAACAGCCCGACACCACAGTTCATTTACAGAACTTTGAAGAGTGATCTAAAGCTAAACAGAAGTGAAAGATCTGACCTTGGAAATGGTGTTCCTCATGCCCTTCGCAGGACAATGATGGCTGTGTTGAAAAGGTGCATATACATAAATACCTGGTTAGACAGAGGTCATTTTCTTGATGGTGGCTTCTCTTGAAATGACCTCTAGGGTAAGGTGAGTTGTGAAAGCACAGAGCTCACAGCTCCACCAAGCCCCTGCAGTCCTTCTGTTTCTGCTCACCCCTTACTCCCAGACCTGGGGTTATAGGCATGCACACAGCCATGTCTGTTTGTTGTGTTCTTGCTGGGGATTTGAACTCAGGTCTTTATAGTTGCACAGCAGCCGGTCTTACTCTTTGAGCCATCTCCTCACCCTCTCCTTTTTTTTAATGAATTGTTTTCTTTTAGCAGATAGGTTCTTGCTACTGTAACAGGCTCACTGACGTCATGATGGAGGTTAACTTCAGGCCATGGAACCCAGGATGTATGTAGTCACTAAGATCTGCAAAATGAGAACGAAGATTTAATCCATCCGAGTCCATAGTTCTGGGATGGACTAACCTTGCCTTTCGGCTTCTGGCTAACTGTTCTTGCTAACTGAAATGTGTCAATCTAGGACGTGGTTTTGTGTCTAAAAGCTCACCTTGACAAAGCTCAGGGAACCAAGGTACAGGATTCCCAAACACCTGTCATACCTAGCTTGCTAGTAGGGCAGTATTTGTTTTTTCTTTCTGAATATTTTTCTTCTCGTGGAGAAGGTTATTCTGGGGGTACCAGGCACTGAGCCTCAAAACTTGCCCACATTAAACACATGCTTTATTGCTAAGTTCTACTCCTAGCCAAGACAACGATTCCGAATATGCTTTATGTCTACAAGGCCAAATGAGTTCAGAACCCCACTGTTCAGGGAGACACCATCTTCCATGCTGTAGCAGGAATTCTGTACAAATCTGACTCATGATAAGGGTAAAAATAGGCTCAGCCTCCTACACTGTGAGGAGAAATCAATATGTATGCTCCACGGTGGTATCTCACTTCAACTGTGTTCTTATTTATCATTTAGGACAAGAATATAAAGTCGAACTAATAATAACATAATTATACCAAAAATGCCACTTTAAAAATCTTGTAAGTTTATGCAAAAAACTTTTTTTCCACTAAGAAAAAACAATTACCACATACATAAAAGACTTCCAATTTTCTTTTCAGTTTAGGGAAACAGTGAGTTTGCTGGGTACCCTAAAAAATACATGAGTGACCCCCCCCCAGACAACTACATCGCTGAGGTCTCATGTGTAGCCCTTCAAGATGCTGTTCCCAGGGAAACTGTATCATGGAGTTAACATGATTCAGTTTTTTTAAATTAAAAACTAATCATTAAACTGAGCAGGGATCCCCAATGGAGGGGCTAGAGAAAGGACAGAAGGAGCTGAAGGGGTTTGCAACCTCATGGGAAGAACAAAATATCAACCAACCACCACGCCCAGCTCCCAGGGACTAAACCACCAACCAAAGAGTACACCTGGAGGGACCCATGGCCCCAGGTGCATATGCATCAGAGGATGGCCTTATAGGACATCAATGGGAGGAGAAGCCCTTGGTCCTGTGAAGGATCATTTTCCCAGGTGAATGCCAGGGTGTTGAGGTGGGAGTGGCTGGGTGGGTGGGAGGGGGAGCACCCTCACAGATGCAGGAGGAAGGTGGATGATAAAGGGGGGAACTGGGAATAACATTTGAAATGTAAATACATAAACTATCCAATAAAATATTTTATTTCAAGTATGTATGTGTGTGTGTAGTGTGTTCCAGTGTGAAAGTGTGATTAAAGAGACTGTTCAGATCCCTAGAATCTGGGGTTCCAGAAGGTTGTGGATAGGCTGATGTGGATGCTGAACTCCAGTGTTCATGATTGAGCATTATGTGCTCTGTACTTACCCCGAGTGTAAGTGCTCTCCAGCCCCCACCACAGCTTCTTAAATAGACGGGAAACAACGTGTAGGCCGATGACATTATTAAAATTTAAATAGCAATTAAATACGTTACAAGAGATATGCCCTTTTTTGCAAAAACGCCGAGAGCTGAAAAATCAAAGCGCCAAAGCTGTTTGCTTTGATGCTGACGAGGGATCTCAGTTTTTTAAAGCCTGTGCTAGACTCCTGAACGCATTCTTTGTGTGAGAGATTAACCTGTCAACACAAGCAAACCGTAAATTCCACTGTGCTTCATCTCTGCTTGCAGATGAACTTTATCTTTGTTTCCATGGAAACGAACAACTGTGTGGATATAGATACACCATTTCTGCTAATGTGGATTACACTTCTTTAGAAAAGCCCAGAAGAGTGAACTTGGTGGTAGAGACCTTGCTGACCATGCATAAGACCTTGGGTTCTGTTCCTAGCACTGCATTCAAAAAGTAAGAAAGGAATGGAGTGTTCTATCTGCATGTGTTCTATCTATCTATGTACACCTGCATGACCGAAGAGGGCATCAGATCACATTATAGATGGTTGTGAGTCACCATGTGGTTGCTGGGAATTGAATTCAAGACCTCTGGAAGTGCTCTTAACTGCTGAGCCCCCAAAAACAATTTTAAAAAATATCAATCAACTGTAGTCTGAGGGAGAAAGAAATGATTCCAATAACAAAAAGGAAGCAGAGGTGAGCCACAGGGAAACCCACAGAATCATACTTATAACATAAATCCACCATCCAGGTGGTACCCAACACTTTTAGGATAACTGGGTATTTCGTACATGTGTTTTCCACAGAAAGGGCAGGCTAAAAGAGATCCACTTTTTGTTTGCTTTTTTTGTTTTTACAGCAAACAGTAGTTTTATCAACAACTATTTATACCCTACATACAAGAGGGAGAAAACTGGTGCTCAAATATCAATGGCTGCCACACAGGGAGGCTGTGGAGTTTGCAAGAGCAGAAAACAGAAGAAACATTTTCTATGGGCAACAAAACTGGTGTCACCAAGACTTTGATTTCAAGATGTAATTTTCCTATCCCACTGTTAATAGTTCTAAAATGTGGATATGTTCTGTCTTAGGGTTTTCATTGCTGTGAAGAGACACCATGACCAAGGCAACTCTTATAAAGGACAACATTTAATTGAGGCCGGCTTACAGGTTCAAAGGTTCAGTCCATTATCATCATGGCAGGAAGCATGGCAGTGTGCAGGTAAGCACGGCCCTGGAGGAGCCGAGAGTTCTCCATCCTGACCTGCTCACAGCATAAGAAGCCTGTCTTCCAAAGGCGGCCAGGAGAACACTGTGATTCCACAATGGGTGGAGCTTGAGCATAGGAGACATCAAAGCCCATCCCCACAGTGACACACTTCCTCCACCATGGCCACACCTGCTCCAACAAGGCCACCCCCCTAATAGTGCCACTGCCTAGGGGTCAAGCATTCAAACACATGAGTCAAAGGGGGCAAACCTATTCAGACCACCAGATGTTCTATAATTCATGCAGGCACAGGACATGAGAGCGCCAGTTCAGGCATGCTTCAAATCAAGATATTGTTCACGTTCCCTAGTTACTTCAAGCTTTACACATGGATGTTTTTAGTTAAAATACCAGTCAACTCCAAAAGTGATAGTATACTCCCAAGTCAACACATGTCCTCATAGGACTGACATCTTCCATATCAATTCACAGTAACCCAACATGGGGTAACCTGGAAACAGTGCTGGTGAGAGGTTCTTCGCCTAGAAGGATGGCTCAGGAGGTAAATGCATTTGCCAAGGTAAATGACCTGAGTTCTAGGCCTCAAGCCCACAGTAGAAGGAAAGAAGTTGCTTACAGATGACCTCTACCTGCACAGCTATGGCACGTGAATATGGCCATTCACACTCAGATCACATAAATATGCACACACATGATGATAAAACACACTTTGCAGACACAGATTCTTTGGGCAGGAGCCTTGTCTGGAGACATCTCCTGCTGGACTGCACAGCCTCCTGTTTCTGCATCTCAGGTGTTGTCATTTCCGGTCTGAATCACCTCACGAGGACCTAGGTTCTTCAACTCAGAGTCACAGTCTGGAGCTGAATTTTCTGAACACAGCGGATAAAGACACAATCATATCTACTATGGCTGAGGAGATGGCTTAGTGGATCAAACACTTGCCCCACAGTCATGAGGAACAGAGCTGGAGTTCCGCAGTCAGCACTTATGGGGGTTGGCCCACAAGTATCTGACTCCAGCTCCAGAGGATATGGAATCTCTGGCCTCCTTAGGCATTTGCAGTCACAAGCACATAGCAGACATAGATATGTGCACATATACCTGATTAAAAATATAAATATTTAAAAGTGATTTTTAAAACTGTACTTGAGCCTTAGACCTGGCTATGTTAAGCGTATGACATGCAGGCTTTTACTTTTTTTTTTAATTAGAGACTCTCTGTATTTAAAATTGAAATGTTACCCTCTTCCCCCCTCCCCCTCGACTTGTCTTCACTAAGGTGCACTCGATCCTAATCACCCTCTCCACCCCATTGCCTTGGCATTCCACTGCATTAGAAAAATGTGCCCTCCCTGGACCAAAGGCCCCTGACATTGATGCCAGACACTGCTATCTTCAGCTACATATGCACCTGGAGCCACAGGTCTCTCAATGGGTACTCAGTGGTTGGTGTTTTAGTCCATGGGAGTTTGGGAGGATTTGGTTAGTTGATGTTCTTCTTCCCATGAAGTTGCAACTCCTTCCAGTTCCTTCAGTCCTTCTTTAGCAACCTCATTGGGGTCCCTGTGTTCAGTCCACTGGTTAGCTGCAAACATGTATACATGTTTGTATACATGTATACAGCTGGTTAGCTGTATCTGTGTGACTCTGGCAGAGCTCCTGAGGAGGCTTCTCTATCTGGTTCCTGCCAGTAAGTACTTTTTGGCATAACCAATAGTACTTGGGTTTGGTGGCTGCATATGTGGTGGATCCCCAGGTGAGGCAGCCCCTGAATGATCTTTTCTTCAATTCCTGTTCCTCTATTTGACCTTGTATTTTTCTCCTGTGAGTGTTTTGTTCTCACTTCTAAGAAGGACTGAGGCATCCACATTCTGGTCCTTCTTTTGGGCTTCATAAGGTCTGTGAATTGTTTCTTGGGTATTCAGAACTTTCTGGGGCTAGTATCTGATTATCAGTGAGTGCATACCATGTTCTTTTGTGACTGGGTTACATCACTCAGGATGGTATTTCTAGTTCCATCCATTTGCCTAGAAATTTTGTAAAGTCATTGTTTCCAATAGCTGAGTAGTACTCCACTGTGTAAATGTTTCACAATTTTTATTTCTATTCCTCTGTTGATGGACATCTGGGTTATTTCCATCTTCTGGCTATTATAAATAGGGCTGCTATAAACATGGTGGAGCATTTGTCCTTGTTAGATGTTGGAGCAATTTTGGGGTATATGCCCAAGAGTGGAATAACTGGGTCTTCAGGTAGTACTATGTCCAGTTTTCTGAGGAACTGCCAGACTGATTTCCAGAGTGGTTGTACCAGTTTACAACCCCACCAACAGTGGAGAAGTGTTCTTCTTTCTCCACATCCTCGCCAGCATCTGCTGTCATCTGAGTTTTTGATCTTCGCCATTTTGACTGGTGTAAGGTGGAATCTCAGGGTTGTTTTGATTTGTATTTCCCTGATGACTAGGGATGTTGAACATTTCTTTAGGTGCTTCTCAGCCATTCAGTATTCTTCAGTTGAGAATTCTTTGTTTAGCTCTGTACCACATTTTTTTTTTAAAAAAAAAAAACTAGGATTGTTTGACTCTCTGAAGTCTAATTTCTTGAGTTCTTTATATATATTGGATATTAGCCCTCTATCAGATGTGGAATTGGTAAAGTTCCTCTCCCAATTTGTGACTGCCTTTTTGTCTTCCTGATAGTGTCCTTAGCTTTATAGAAACTTTGCAATTTCATGAGGTCCCATTTGTCAATTCTTGCTCTTAGAGCATAAGCCATTGATGTTCTGTTCAGGAAAATTTCCCCTGTGCCTATGTGTTCTACGCTCTTCCCCACTTTCTCTTCTAATAGTTTTAGTGTACCTGGTTTTATGTGGAGGTCTTTGATCCACTTGCACTTACTTGAGCTTTGCACTAGGCTTTTACTTTTAAGGGCTAGTCAGAGTCCCCTTGTCCCTGCTGTTCTTTCTAACAGAACTGCTGTTTTGTCAGCTTGGGTGAATGCAGTCTGAAGGCCCAGGTCACAGTGGAGAGGAAGGGCATGTTGTGAGCCCACTGCAAACTTCAGGAAGACTCTGCTTTGGGAGGAGAGGCAGCAGTCCTTCCCTGGCTCCTTTCCATCTGCACACTGCTCAGCCCCAGCTGCGACCTGAACTAGGAAACAACGTTCTGTGTTTGGATGGTGCACTTGCTGGCTGAGGCTGGTCAGCAGCAGTCCAGACTCACGGAACTAAGTGACTCGGGATTTCAGGTGGACCCTGAGCAGTTGCTTTGTATGGTTTCTAGGTACAGTGCGCTCAGGCCTGAGCCTGGGTGGGAAGAGGAATTTCCCCCAAGACTGTGAGTATCTTCATGGTTAGCACTGTTTCCCCCTGTTTGTCTAACAAGTGAACTATGGCTGAACAAAGCCAGATACATTTACTCACTTCCAGGAAACCCCCATTTCTCTAGTAGGTAAGAAACAATAAATAAGGGAGCCTTCTTCCTGCTGCTCGCCCAGCGAAGGCTAAGTGGTTTACGAGAGATATGGCTGACGGCAGGGCAGAACTAGCAGTCTCCGGCAAATACTGAGCTGTTCGTTTGAAACATTACCTCGCCTGCAAACTGGGAGCGGAAACCTGTCAGTCCTAGTAACTGGCTTCTGCCAGTAGTAAGTGGTGACAAGAATTAGGGCATCAGATACGGGTTCTCCACTTATGTCGAGCTTTAGACAAATAATTTAACAAACAGTTTTGTGAAATATTTGAGACATATTTAGATGAAAAAAATGTTCAGGCTATAATTTAGTTCACGATGGAGTGGATATTTAGCATGTTCAGAACCCTAGGTTCCTTTGTATCAAACCTCTTAATTCAGTGCTTTCCTAAAATGCAAACCGAATCATGTGTTCTGTAGTTTATCTGGCTAACCACCTGATAATCAACTCCAAAATAAATTGTCTCACTTTGAGGCATTGCGTTTTTGGGAGACTTGGTTACTTTTTCGTTTGGGGACAAAGGAAGAGCAATATTACAAGATAAAAATATGTGTGCACCTCGAGTCTGTGGCCTAATAGAATGTCCTCATATTCACAGGCACAGGCCCTCTGAGAATAGAATCCTCCTCTCTCTTAGCGACTTTTCAAAGGACTGGGTTCTGGTAAGGCCTTGAACAAAGGACAGAGCAGAAAGGAAACCTCTGTTGTTGGTCACAGCTGAGTACATATAGCAAACAAAGGACAGATTCAGCCTCCACCTTTCGTCACACGCAATGCTCAAACAAACCCCATGTCGGAGACAGAACCGGTGGGATGAAATCTGATCGCCCTTAGTTTGTAATTATGAACTCTTTCCTCCTGCTTTCCTTTTGGCTCCTAGGAGAGGTGCTATAAAGACACAGAAAAGGGGGAGGAGAGGAAGAAAGGAAACGGGCACCAGCAGCTCGGCACACTCACCACCGAGTACTAGATGAGGCAAAGGAGGCTCCAGCCTGGGGAGAGATGCACAGCACGGACAGACAAACAACCACAGTGCAGAGTGGGGGGGGGCGTGTCCTGTGGCCCCAGCACCCAGGACGAGGCCCAGAACATGGAACATTCAATAAGTGTCTGTTTGATACACAGAGAAGGAAGCACCCAGGGCTGGACCTGGAAGACCAGAGATGGCTTCCCAAAGGGATGACTCCTGATGCTGTGAGGGGAGTGACAAGGGCTCTGTGAAGCCAGATCACACCAGGAAGGAGGGAAGAGCAGCTTGACTAGCTAGTGTGCTTGAGCCATACACAGGTGGACGACTACAGCTCAGGCAAGGAGCCATGAGCAAGGTCTGGACCAGGTACAGATGAAGGAGTATCTATCTGGTCCAGACCTGAAGCCCAAATAGAGGGAGGAGTTTTTAAGAGATCAGAGATGGATGCCTGGTCCATTTTTCCTCTAAAAGGGAAACCAAGGAAAGGAAGGACCCAAATGAGACTGTGAAAAGATAGAATTTGTTCATGTGGCAAAGGACCAGGCGGGGACCCATCAGAATTCCAAAACGACGATGCCAGGCCAAGAACCCTGGATTAGAAATGAGACATACTGGGGCTGAGCTGTGGGAGAGATGGAAGGTAGACAGCAGTTTTCCTGGTAATGTAGTGAGAGGAATCAGTAAGCTGAGTGCCACCCATCACAGGTTCTTGGGGCAGGAGAGGTCTCAGGGTCTGTTTGGAGAAGAGACGAGGTGACACAGAGAGGGGTGGACAGTGTCACAGATGAATGAAAAGGCCATCTATGCTAGGACTGACCACTCTGGGTACCCTCTGAAGTCTCCAGTCCCACTGGAGCCGGGATCTACATGGCCCAGCTCCCTGCGGCCCCATGATAGGGTGTGCTAGTCATTTGTTCGGAGGGTGTGTGTAGGTGGGCGGTTGATGCAGCAAAGGACCAGGGAACCATTAGAAGCACACACAGAAACAAAAGCCTCTGGAAAAGAAAACTCTGTTCATTGGGATCTTTGTTTTAAAGGCTACTCTCAAGTCTGGAGTAGGGGCTGGGAGCTTAGCCAAGAATCCCCATGAACATAAGTTACTTAAAGGTCACTGGGCGGTAGTACTTGAACCACTTAGTACACAGGGACAAAGAGGCAGCACACAGCCAGGGGAAGCTGGCTACTCCGAGATCTAGCCCTTCAGTATTAAAAACAAAACAAAACAACAACAACAACAAAACCCATAAGGGGCTGGATTGTTGGCTCAATGATTAAGCGCATCTGTTGCTCTTGTACAGGACCCAGGTTCAGTTCCCAACACCCGCACAGTGGCTCACAACCACCCACCTCTCCAGTTCCAAAGGATCTGACTCCTCTTCTGACCTCTGAGGGCACCAGGCATGCATGTGCTACAAATATATGCAGGCAAAACACGTAACATACAAAAAAGCAGATAAAACTAAACTGATGTAAGCCGTAGAAGCATCTGGGTCTCAGAGAGTGTGTCCTGGTGTCACAGAGAGAATCCTTGCTTCCCCAAGCCTCTCCCCCAAACAGCAGGTACTAAATGACGTTTTCATCTGTAGAAACCCAGAAGCAAATGAAAGACCGCACATGGATTAGAAACATCTGAGCTTTGTGAGCGCTTGGGGTTGTGAAGGGTAGTTCCTAAAGGTAGATTAAAGACAGCCAAACCCAAGTCTACAACTTGTCTCAGTAGGAATCGTGGAGTGTTTTAACTGTGCACAGAGTATATATTTGTACAGTAGGAAGTAAGTCAGCAAGTGGATACTTACCAAGGGGAAGAAACGAAGGGTCTTTCTAAGGCTCCCGTGGGCCTTGGCCCTTTTACTTCACAGTCCTGTCTGGAATCTGAGCTTTGGCGATGGAGGAGCAGAGTAAAGCGGAAGGAGTTTGCCTGTTGCCTGTTGCCAGGAGCACTGTGTCCTAGACCCGTCCCTTCTGTCGCTACACATAGGGATCTGGTGTGCAAAGCAGCCAGCACATGGGTTCATGTGAGAATTCATTATTCTTTAAGGACCCCATAAGATCTAGCGACTCATTTGTAAGATCTGCATGCACGCACGAGTGTGCATACACATGTGCATGTGGAAATCAGAGATTGTAAAGAGCAGCAGTTCTCAACCTTTCTAAGGTAAAGACCATTTTAATTTAGTTCCTCATGTTGTGGTGAACCACACCATAAAATTACTTCTTTGATACTTCACAACTGTAAGTTTGCTATTGTTATGAATCATAAATATTGTTATGAATAATAAATATCCGATATGCAGGATATCTGTCATGTGTCTCCAATAAAAGGGTTATTTGAACTTCCAAGGGGGTCATGACCAACCCACAGGTTGAAAGTATCTTCCTTGGTCATTGTCTACCTTATTCTTTGAGACAAGTTCTCTTTCAGCTAGGCTGGTTGGAGAGAGGGCTCTGGGAACCTTTCTGCCTGTGCGGCTATCAGTACAACAAAAGCACGCTGTGTTACACCCGATAAGTTTTGCTTTTAAAAGTAGCCGATTTGTTAGCAAACCTGGGTTTCCACCAAAAGACGACAAGTCACTTAGATCATGATCAAGAAAATCAGCATTAGGCTCCCCATACAGTCAGGCACTTGAAGACAGGTGTTTTACAATCGGTCTAAGCTCAGATTTCCCATCTGAAATGGCCATCCGGGTAACCAAACAGTTATCTTCATGCAATAGATGTAAACTTGGAAGGTGGTGACCGTGTGTGTCTTTACACTCCTGATAAATAGGAGGGGATCCGTGTGTCACAGAACAATGACCAGAACTTAGTCACAGGTTCTCCTGCAATGTGCTCCGCTACCCATCTGATTCCCCCAAGCCAAAAGAATGAAAGGAACTCCTAAGTCACTCCAAATTGCCAAGAGTCCACTCCCTACACTGTCCCTTTAAGGGCAGCATTAGCAGAGGGAGCCTGTCACCCAGGGAGCTGAATCTCTTCTTCACCACCAAGACACCAAACACCAACTTCTTTGTCACTAACATCTGAGGACTTAGGAAGGTAAACAGTGATTTGATACAAATTGGGCTCTGGCAGCTCCATTCAACTGTGTCATAGTTTCTATCAACTTCTTAAACCTGCTTGAGAGGGGCTGAACTTTCTGTGCCCTTTGGTTAGCTGTGATGTGGACACTTCCCACTGAACTTAACTGTAACGCCAAGAACAAGTACGAGGAAAGAAAGAAATGAGTCTCCAGTCACTGAGACAACTAATCACATTCTAAGTAGATGACGTGACTCAAGCAGAGGCCAGGCTTGGGGGGAGTTATACTGGAAGAGCAGGATGCTTTGATGTTAGAATATCTGGTTGAAGATTAATCAGCCAAGAAGCAGAAATAGACAAAGAAGATTTATAGTGACTTGAAAGAGGAAGCCAAAGCAGACGTGGCAGCGAGGTCACAGGCTTAGACTGTCGCCCATTACCCACTGGGTTGACTAGGAGACCCCAGCAACTGGCTAGTTTGCAAATAACAATATGGAAACAAAGTATTTTCTATGTCGCTGTCTCTCTCTCTCTCCATGTTTCTGTGTTAGTTTGGCTATGTCGCAGTGTGCATGTGAAGGGCAGAGGACAAAGTTGAGTGGCAGCCCTCGCCTTGTACCTTAACAAAAGGTCTATTGATGTTTGCTGATGTGTGCTCCTGCATGGGTCTTCCAACTCACTGCAGGAGTGCTGGGATTACAGATGTGTGCACTGTTGCATTGGGCTTTCCGTGTAGGTTCTGGGAATCTGAATTCAGATCTTCACACCTCTCTTGAATGCACTTACTCATTGAGCTCCCTTCGCCCCCAACTCAAAGGTATTCTTATTTTGGGTAACACTTCATAGATTTAGAAATGTAACTGTCTTGACTATGGAGTGTGTCAGGATGTCGAGACCTTCTTGTACATCACACAAATGATACTGTGGTCACGGAAAGGGTATCTTTGTCTCTTTTCTGCATGACTAATGCTTGACCTTTGACCCCCTGTTGGAGCTACTGTCTCATGCTGCCCTCCAGGCCCCCCATCCCCCTCTCACTTTGTTCCATTCCTGTACACCATGCTGGCATGCTCTTCCTAACAGCACTTGGCTCCCTCTTGAATTCTTTATTATTTTTATTTTTGCTTCCCCCATGAGAGCTTCAGTTCCTGGAAAGACGGCACTAGGTGTTATTTCTTCATGTCTCCAGTGCTGGGGCATGCCGAGCGACAGCTCACACTTGCCCATGAGCCTTGAAGCTGTGCTTGGAAGCAGCAGTAAGTGTTGGTGAGGAGCTATGTGGTTCAGAGCACGGTTCCTTTGCAGAACGCACCACCCGTGTAGAGCTGAGAGAGAGAGAGAGAATAAATATACGGGTGACAGGACAAGGACTGCCACCTCCTCTCAATGCAACACAAGACTGCAAGTCACACATTTTTTTTCTCATTATGAGATGTGTAACATCTCTTGGCATACCTTAGAACAGGGAGCACAGAACAGATTATGGATGTGGTGATCCATTCAGGACCATGCACACTTATAACATGGATACAGACAATTTTCTGGCCAAGGTATATGAGGTAGATTGCTCTGAGTCAGATTTTCACCTTGTAGACCAAGCTATCCTCACATCTGTGACCCCTTTTCCTCTGCTTCCTGGTCCCTGAGATTACAAGTGTGCAACATCTCATCTAGTTCAAGGCAGAGACACTTGGTGAGATGGAAAGGTGGGTGAACAAAGACTACTCAAGAGCCATAAAGCTAAGAGCACAAGAATAAAGTTAGAAGTGCCTAAGAACAAATCCTGCTAATCCCTTCTGATGTGGACTCAAAGGAGTCTGACTGTACAATGAGATCTGCTAAAGAAAAATCACACCCAAGACTGTTTGGGGGACAGTGAACCCAAAGAACACCTTTTCTAATGTGTGCACATGAATTAAACCCCTGCTGCAGAAATCTAGCAAGCTCTCTCCTGTTTACTTAGCATACAAGAAGTCCTGCTGTAGAAAGCCTACCTTTAACAGTTAATGCATCATCTGTCCATTTCCACTAATCTATCAAGAGACACATTGTTAACAGTACAGGCAGTGGCTTTATTTTTAAAATTAAAAAGGCAAACAAGAGTCAAGATGGGGAAGGAAACTTTCAAAGAGTCATGAAAAAAACATACAATAAAAGCCTTTTATCAATGTTCAGTCCAACTAAAGCCCCAAGTTCCATGCTGCAAGTCAGTTCTACAGGAACTACAAAGTGTGCACTAAAAGGCCCTCAAATGCTGGGTATGGTGACTCTTGGAATCCTAGCAGGAAGCCTAAGGCAGGAGGAGTTTAAGGTTAGTCTGGCAGTATAGTGAGACTCTGGATGGGGAAGGGGTGGGAATAGTTTTCACCAAGAGACAAGTGAGCAGGGTGGTCATTCTTCATCTCATCTCACGAACAACCTTCGAGTCTACAGTAAAAGAAAACAAATGTGTCCATAAAACCTCCCCAGTGTCTGTGCTTTATGGCAAGGCACTTGGGAAGCAGTGCCTTCATTTTGTTGCTGCCATGCAGGCTCCAGGAGCGAAGCAACTTGCTCAAAGGGCTCTCTGTGTTCTGGCAGATGGGCTGCTAACTTGACCAGCCTGCAGACGCGGCGTCCTCCACCCTCACCAGTTGCATGCATTGACTTTTCCATCCTTTAACCATATGTCTTATCACATATGCAAAAACACAAAGAGCAGATGGTAGGCAACCAAGAGGGGAGCTGAACCAGCAGGGTGAAAAGTGGAAAATCCTGTTCAAAGGCGGCATCCAAACCTGTCACCTCCAACCTCTGATTCAACAGGGTGCTTATGAAACCATGTGACATTAAACACAAGTAACTTCTTTCATGCCATCCGGAAAGAGCTAGTGCTGTCATTTTATATTATAATATTTAAAACAACAGATTCACATTTTTCTAATGTTGTTTTGTTTATCTAAGTGGAAGTAATGACAAATTTCCTCCATATCAGAAAAGAATGGTCCAGATGTCTATATAAAAGAGCAGGAGAGAAGCTGCCTTTGGGTGACCTGGTAGGAGAGTCAGACTAAGAAAAAAAGAGAGGAGGAGCTTTGCACTATAAAAAGTAAGTAGACGAATGCCCAAGAAGCTTGGGGAACAGAATGAGACAAGAGTGAAAAGAAACACAGCACAGCATTGCCCTCAGATCCTCAATGTGTGTGTGTGTGTGTGTGTGTGTGTGTGTATGTGTGTATGTGTGTGTGTGTGTGTGTGTGTGTGTGTGTGCACATATGTATATGCATGGGAAGGCCAGAGGTAGACACCAGGTATCTATCTTAGTCATTCACCACCTTATTTTTTTAAGCAGGATTTTAAACCCGGAGCGCATTTATTCTGGTAGACCAGTTGGCTAGAAAGTCTACTGCCTCCACTTCTTTGGTGCTATGATTATAAATATATATGGGTACACTCAACTTTTTATGTTGGTTCTGGGTAATCAAATTCAGCTGTTTATGCTTACCTAAATTGACAGTATTTTTCTAAATAAGCCAGTTCATCCCACGTTTCTTACCTAACCACCATAGTATCCTTTTTTGTTCATTCTTTAAGGACTAATTGGCATTGTCCAAATATACTTGGATAAGTGGTCTTCCACTTAGGAGTAGTCAGCTGACCAGAGAAACTCTCTTACTTCTCCCCACAGATAACACTAAGAATGAGAGATGATGGGGGGGGGCTGTTACAGAGCCAGCGAGACTCAGGCAATCATCAGGAAATACTTTGAAGAGTTATATTACAAAAGTGAAGAATAAACAAAGTTCCAGCCATAGATTACTCACCAAAGTTGAGTAAAAATGGCACAAGCAAGTTAAACTTATCCATTACAATCAATGAGATTTGAAACATTATATTAAAACCAAAGGACTGGACAGATTCACCAACAAAGCCTAACAACATTCTGGAGAAATGCCAAAACCAATCAATGCTCTTTAAACTGGCCCGTAAAACAGAAATGGAAGGGACATTACTCACTCCACTGTGTGAAGCCCAATACTAAAACCGAAGGACACAAAAGTAAAGCCTATAGATCTATTTCCCTGGGAAACATAGGTGCAAAAATCCTCAATAAAATTCCTGAAAACTAAACTCAGTAATTCATTCAAAACCTCATACACCATAACCAATTTATTTTCAAACTGGAGATGGAAAGTGAGCATTTAACAACACCACATATTAATTAAGGACAGAAATCATCTGATCGTCACAATCTTGGCAGAAAAGGACTTTGTCAAACTAAGTTCAATATCCGTTTGTGATAAATGTCCTAAAGACACTGGGAATAGAAGGAATACACACACACACACACACACACACACACATACATAAAGGCTATATATGATGAACCTGTAGCACATTTGCCTCTAGTCAGCCTAACTGTAGAAACACTGAGTGTATTTTTTCTAAAACCTAAAATGTGATGAAGATATTCACTCTGTTCCTCTTATCCAATATAGTACTCAAAGTCTTAGGGCAAGAGGACAAGGATGAAAAGAAGTAAAATTATGCTATCTGGGAAATCATAATCCAAATGCTTGAGACTCCAACTACTCCATCAGCAAACTCTCATAATTAGCAAATACTCTCAGCTCAATAGTATGATACAAAATTGACAAAAATCAATAATTTTTATATACCAATAATGAATATGCCAAGAAAGCAGTTAATGAGAAAAATCCCACTTATAATAGCATAAAAATACCTATGAATCCCGTTTATGGATCGTCAAAATTAATATTATGAAATGGCTATATTATCAAAATTGATCTACATATTTAGTGCAAGCTATTTCAGAATTCCAGTGGCAGTGTTCACAGAAGTGTAAAAAAATCCACAAAAAAATTCATATGGAAGCATAAAAGACCCTACACAGAAAAGATAATGTTATTGGCACCACAATTCTTGGACCCCAAGTTAACTTACAAAGCCATGGTAACCAAACAGCATGCTAGTGGTAACAAAGTAGGCATGTAAGTCAGTGAACTCAAACAGAAGACTCCAAAACAGACCTACATAGATAACTTTTGACAAGGGTGTCAAATACACATAATGGGAAAAATACCTTCTTTAACAAATGGTCCTGGGGATACTAAGTTCCACACATAAAATAAGGAAACTGTTACAGATCTATACAACTCACCTCGGTTAAAACTCAAGTCAACATGGAGGAAAGAGGCCCAAAAACTGTGAAATTATAGGACAACTCAAGGAGAACACTTTAGAGATGTGGGCAGAGCCCAGGACTTTGTTTAAAAAAAAAAAAAAAAAAAAAAAAAGGCTTTCGTAGCACAGGATGATCCTACGAAGAGAGTAATGTGACTGCATGGGGTTTAAAAAGTTTCTACACAGCAAGGGAAACAGTCACCAGAGGGAGAGATGTAGACATAGCAAGGGAGAACAAACAAACAAATAAACACAACCCTTTGTCAACTACAAGTCAGACAGAGATGTAGCATATATGAAAAAGCACAAAGATATCCATCAAAAAGCAAATTGTCTGACCAACAAATGAACTGATGGACTGGACAAGCAGTCCTCCGTGGGGTGGGAGCGGGGATGACTGGACAAGCAGTCCTCCGTGGGATGGGAGTGGGGATGACTGGACAGACAGTCCTCCAGGGGGGCATGGCCATAAAGTGTTCAACATCCTTGGTCATCAGAAAATGTAAGTTGATACTGTTCTGAGACTCCATTTCAACCCATTCAAGATGGCTGTCATCAAGAAAGCTAATGACAGTGAATGCTGGTGGGGATATGGGGAAATGGGAACCCATATACACTTCTGGTTTGAATCATAGGCAGGCTTCCCAGAAATCTAAACAAAGATCTACCACATGGCCCAGCTACACAACTGTTGGCTATCTACCCAAAGGACTCCAAGTCTATATACCAAAGAGATCCTTGTGCAGTGTTTATTGCTGCACAACTCACAATACCAAGGAAACAGAACCATCATCAGATGAATAATAAAAACGTGTGGTATGTATACATAATGGAATTTTATTCTATGATAAGGAAAATTCAATCATGGCACCTGCCCAAAACTGAATATCATTATGTTAAGTGAGATAAGCCAGACTCAGAAAGATAAGTTACATGAGTTCTCTAATAATAGAAACCTAGATTTAAAAGTGTGTGTGTGTGTGTGTGTGTGTGTGTGTGTACATATTTCTAAATCTAGGTCCTTATTATGAAAGAACTCATATGTGTATAAGTATATGTATATATGTATAATGTGTATATATACATATTACATAATATATACACATGTGTATATATACATAATGTGTGTATATGGTGTGTGTGTATATATAGTATATATGTGTATATATGATATATGTAGTATGTATACATGATATATATATATCTTGTGTGTTTGTGTGTGTGTGTGTGTGTGTGTGTGTGTGTCTGTGTGTGTGTAGGTCAGTGTAAGGGAGACTGGGGGAAGGGAGCTGGCTGGGGATAGGCAACAGAGCAGTGCTGTAGGAGAATGAGTTAGAAGCAAGCACATTTGTTTTTAGAAAGTTAGTTTATATTTTATTTTTGGCATACATTATACAAAACAATGGGTTACACTACCTAAGATGTGGATATTTATAGTATGCTGATTTTGATTCTCCTGCTATATACTCAGAGGCTGTAAGATGGATCATGTAGTACTGTTACTATGCATTTTTGAGGAACTTTGATACTGACTTTCATAGGTCCTGAAGAAGAGCCTGGCAGTCCTCCATCAGCATAAGCCCTTGGCACTCACAGGTCTCCAATCCAGGTTTGAGAGTTGATAAGAATGCAGTTCTCTGTGCAGAAAGGAACTCCATTTTGTCACTGTACAGCTGAGAGGACAGGGGTTGGTAACCACCATGGGAAGGAACCTACTGTAAAGTAAACTTCCGAGGAGGCCTGTGGCTAGGAACCTATCACAAGTCAGGGAGCCTGGAGTTAGCACGCCACAGCTCTCTAGGTGGGAGACATCCCTGGAAGCAATTGCCCACAAGCCACAGGGCAGGCAGAAAAAGACTTAGCCCAGGCAGTGAAAGGACGGGAAAAGGTACCCCTGAACCCAAGCTCAGGGGTAATGATCGCTGGAGCTTCCGATCTACAGATCAGTTCTGTAGGGTCTGAGGACTCAAAGGTTCAGTGATCTACTTAACCTTCCTTGATATTAGTGACCCAGGAGGCCACCCTCATCTGTCTTCTATGTAGTACTCCCCATGGGCAGACTCAGCTAGTATTTTAGCACAAAACTGGAAACAGGTAACCCTCTCTCTTGGTGCCACCACTGCCCTTGGCGCTGTGGTTCTTAGTGACTTACAGGAAAAGGGAGTGATGAACAGCCTCAGCTTCTCTCAGTTTTGTGTCTCCTTAGAACTGTTGTTATGGCAAGCACATGTGTAATGATGTCAGGTTGATCAGCAGTCTCCAGGACAGGATTTCCTGCCGCTTTAAACCCCAGATGCAACTAGGACTACACAGGGAGAAAGGAGTCGAAGGTCATGCTGCTTGAGCACTGAAGCAGGAAACTGGGCTATGCTTGAAAAAGAAACACCTCAATGCTCTGTTTAATAACAAACAACAGAGAACTATTTACACCACTAATCCTACCAGTCTGTGCAATGTGCAAAGAAGCCAGACAAAAGGGCATTGAGCAACAGCCCCACCTGAAGAACAGTGCACACAGCACTGTCCAGGGCTCTTTTCTCTATGCAATTTCTAAAAGTAGGAAGCTCAAACAGAAAAGCTGGGAGCAAAAGATAGGGAGGTGACACAAGCACCCACTTCTTCCTTAATCCAGTTGTGGATGGCTCTTCAAATCTGGCAGGTGTGCTCACCTGAAAGACCGTGTATATAAATGATGACTCAGAATTGATGAGATCAACTTTGCCATTTGTCTTTGTAAAAGCCCTGGGGGCAGGAACAGTCTTGTGCCATGCAGCTCAGGTGAGGGCTCTGAGGGTCTCCATATCTTCACCCTGACAGGATGGTGTATGTGTGATCACAATTCTCCTGCAGTAACTCCTCCATAGCACACTGTGCTCAAGGTTCTCCCTCTGTTTTCCCAAGCAGCAGTAGGGCTATGTGTGCAAGTGGGGATGGGGCAGTTTTGGGGGAAATGCATCTAGCAGCAGTGTGGCTATAAACCTCAGGGAGAGGCCCAGAGAAACCTGAGCCTATGCTCAAGTTCCTTCTCCAGCACTTCTTCCTCCGGGGAACACTATGCAGGATATCAGGCTTGTTCTGATCCCTGTCCTTGGGCTCAATACCAGGTGCTGCCATTGGAATCATACTTGTGCCATGAAACACACCAGCAGAGAAAGCAACCATCATGCATGTGCACACATGCTCATGTATACCTATACACAACAGCTTACCTGGCAGCTATTTGATAGGTTGATTCTACATGATCAGAAAAGATAATTACATAAATAATTTGATAACATTGTAAAACTGTAGGTTGATGTCAAGGTGGTACATGATTGGACAGTAGAGAGTGGGCGGAGACAGAGTTCTGGTAAGGAAGAGGAGGAGAAAGTGGGAGATTCGAGTAGAGGCAACATGGAAGCAGACACGGAGCGTCCTTATAAGATAATGTTGTTATGATTATTTCTAAGGGTTTCTATGGGTCAATTTATTTTATCTAGGTGGGTAACTTATATCTTTGTCAATTGGTTGTAAGCTTATTGTGTAGAGGGATTGTAGGGTTGAAAATTTAACATATAAACCTGTTTGATAAGTTAATGATTGTGGAGTCATATTTTTATCAGGAGGTAGAGGACAGTGTGTGAAAGCAACATGCTGGGGTGATAGAGGACACCCGGGACAGAAGCAGCAGGAGGGGTGGAGTGGACCAAGCCTGAGTACTGAGAAAAGGTATGGAGATGCTAAGATAAAGATACCCCATGAGGCCATGTGGCCATATGGGAGCCGACACTAAGTGGGATAAAAGGTTTCCCACTTTTTATATATTTACAACATAGAACTAATTAAATACCAAAGGGGAAAACATTTACATTCTAATGTCATTGAAGATAAAGACAAATATATTATCTAAGCTTCAATTTTGGTTTCTAAAAAAGTTTCAACGCATCAAAAACTCAAGTAACATATCTGAAAACCTATTTTTAAATAGCTAAAATTAAAAAGATGAACAATAGCAAATGTTTAAAAAACGAAGCAAGACAACATTTTGTATATTTTTAATAAGAAAAATAGATAAAACCAAATTTTTTAAAAAAATTCTAGGACTTTCTTATGCACTGAACATGTTCCTACCCTGTTGAAAAGCGATTTTATTTTATAAACATCCCTGACACACACACACACACACACACACACACACACACACACACATCTGCATGCTTGTGTGTGAAGTCCTCGGGACAACTTTGGAACATCACCCACTCTCTTTGAACCAGAGTCTCTCACTGGACTGGAGCTCACCAGGGGGTCTAGTCTAGCAAGCCCCAGAGAGCATCCTATCTCTACCCCTTGAGCTCTGGCATTATAATTACACACATATTTATGTTGGTTCTGGGATCCAAACTGAGGTCCTTGGCAAGTACTTTAGCAACTGGGCCATCCTCCCAATGACTTCGAAGTATGCCTCAAGGGCAATGAAAACTGTGCACAAAAGCACTGTGTGAAATGTTTGTTCAAACCATATTACAAAACAGACAAAGCTAGAGATGACTTGAGTGCTGTCTTAGGTAGGGGTTCTATTGCTGCAAGGAAACACCATGACTAAAGTCCAGTAGGGTACGAAAGGGTGTATTTGGATTACACTTCTACTGTAGTCCATCATTGAAGGAAGTCAAGACAGGAACTTAAACAGGGCAAGATCCTGGAGGCAGGAGCTGATGCAGAAGCCATGAAGGGGTGCTACTTACTGGCTTGCTCCTTATGTCTTGCTCAGTCTGCTTTCTTATAGAATCCAGGACCACCAGCCAGGGATGGCACCACCTACCATGGGCTGGACCCTCCCCTATCAATTACTAATTAAGAAACCGCCTTACAGCTGGATCTTAGGGAGGCATTTTCTCAATTGTTCCCTCCTTTCTGATGACTCTAGCTTGTGCCAGGTTGGCATAAAACTAGCCAGGACAAGTCCCCATCAACAGAAGAATGGATAAGCAATCTACAATAGTTACAGAATAGAAAACTGGTAGTAAAGAAAGAAATGACTGTGTTCCTATCTCTTTAACATGGGTAGACCTCAAAACTTGTTCTGATGAACAGCAGACATCGGGATACATCCTGTCCTGTTTCATTCACGTAAAGTTCTAGGAAGAGAAGAAGAGCAGGAGGAGGAAGCGGAGGAGGAGGAGGAGGAGAAGGAGGAGGAGGAGAACGAGGAGGAGGAGGAGGAGGAGGAGGAGGAAGAAGAAGAAGAAGAAGAAGAAGAAGAAGAAGAAGAAGAAGAAGAAGAAGAAGAAGAAGAAGAAGAAGAAGAAAAACAACAACAACAACAACAACAACAATCTGTGGCAGAATAAATGTCAGAACTATGGTTGCTCTCGAATGGCAGGGACAGGGATTATTTGGGACAAGGAATGACAGACTTCCTGGAGTACTGGAAATATTTTATACCTTCAAAAAAAAATTGAGATGCACAAGTGCTTGCAAACATCAACACAGATCACGTGTTTCCTCTTATGTAAATTTCCCTAAGGGGGAAAAAAAAGAAAAACTAAGCACTAATGATATTCATGCTGAAGTACTTAGGGGAAAGACTCTTGATACCAAACACATGTTTAAAATGCATTTTTAAAAAATCATGATTAGTGGATGTTGAGAATGTGTCAATAAATAGATAAATAATAAAGCAAATTCAATAGCATGTCATTAGTAGAATCTAGTGTGTGTGAATACTCACTGCAAAATTCTTCCCATGTTTTTTCTTCTAAAACTTTTCCATGAAGCAAGTTAGAAAACATTATTTTCAGTTGCATAAAACTATCATTTTTATGACAGTAAATTTCTTAGATCATTGTACAAGCAAGAGGTAAAGGAAATATTGTTTTAGAAAGAAAAAGTTCACATCTTTTGCAAGTATACCCAAACACTGATAAAAGAAGCATTTGACACATGACAGCAGATAAAGTTTTCTTGTGCTGCAGAGAAAAAGGCATCTCATTAAGCTCTAAGGATCCAGCCACACGTGAATGTTTTACACAGGACCATATCCTTCCCATTTTCCACCTCCCAATAGTTGGGTTCAAACTCACTTCTCTCTCTTATTATGAAGACAGTTTGCCAAACACTAATGGGCTTTGAAATCAAGCCAGAAGATTCTCCCGACCCATGGTCCCACCCTGCTCTATAGACCTCCCTCAAGAGCCTTTGAGAGCTATTTATATGAGATTCTTATCTCTTCTCCAAATCTGGATCTAAGCTTGTTCTTAGGAGATGCTCAGCAAATGTCTGCTGAAGGTCCCTTCGATAGGTCAGAAAGGGGCCACACGGGCGATACTGTTGTCTGTCTTCATAAACATTCGTAACCATTAAGAGACTCTTATTTACATTGGCAAAAATATGATGACCAAGATCGCACAAAATCAAATTTGATTCTCCCAGCCCTAAAGCAGCCCAGTCCGAGGGCAGTCTTGGGGACAAAGTAGTGTGTGCATTGCTGTGTGATTTGGGGAAAGTGGTTTGCCACCTCTCTGTCCCACATTATTTTGCTATAAAATTAGAATGATATACATTCGTCATTAAGGAAAAAGAATTCATTGAGGGGCTGGGGAGATGGTTCCATTGGCAAAGTTCTTCTATATAAACACGAAGTCTTGAGTTCCATCCACAGAAGCCATATAAAGTTTGGGCAGACTTGTTGTTACCAGTAACCCCGGAGCTGGGGAGTTAGAAGCAGGTGAACCCCAGGGCTACACACGCTAACTCATGAAGTCACTTCAAATGAAGCAAGCACCCAAAACATGTTAGCTAATAGTTTTTTTTTTTCCTACAAGGGCACCTGCTTCTAATATATCGATAAAATACTAAGTGTGAAAGAGATACCACAAATATTTACAACTGGAAGAAGAGTTTAATAAATCATGGCTATTTTCAAAAAAGCCTCACCTCCTAATTTCTCAGGCCAAAAAATAAAACTAAAAAATTCAATTTTCAGTGTAGCAGTTTTAAGCACAGCTTTTGGCATTACATAAGCGGTCTTGTATTTTCCTTGTATGTGCCCATGCAAGAACTAAAGACTCCCTCCCCAAACCATGCCAGAAGTATGGAGAAGAAGACATGTGCTCAGCAGTTACGGTTTGAACCTGAAATGACCTCTCGGGCTCATGCTTTGAATGCTTGTCACTTAGTTAACCACGCTGTTCTGACGGGCTGTGGAGCCCTTAGGAAGTGGGGTCTGACTTCACAGAAGTGGGTCACAAGGGGTCTTTGAAGGTCTAGGCTAGCCCTACTTCCAGCCTAACTATTCCTTCTCCTGCTCTACCATAATTGAACAGCATGTCACATTCCTGCTGCCACAGACTGTTGGGTTCTGCCATACCTACCCCAATACAATGATGATTTTTAATCACTCAGAAATTATGAGCCAGCATAAACCTCTCTTTTCTTAAGTTGACTCTGATGGGTATTTTGGTCACAATGGCTCAACAGTAACTAACACTGCAGTTTTCTCCTTCTCTGGAATTCCTAGTAGTAGGGAAGTCAGTTTCTCTATTCACCAGAGCAGGCATGAAACAACATATGCTATAAGACTATATACTATACATCCACCCCCTTATCTCTGGGCTCAACAATTGTGTCAGACAAAGCTGAGGAGGTAGCTCAGTAAGTAATGTACCTGTCACACGAGCATGAGGCCTTCATGTCTGGATCCCCAGAAACAATGTGAAAAGCCACACATGATAGCATATGTCAATACCCCCAGAACTGGAGGGGTGGAGACAGACAGATTCCAGGGGCTTGTGAACTAGCCAGTCTAGCTGAAGCAGTTCGTTCCAGGATCAGCAAGAGACCCTGCCTCAAAAACATAAGCTCCAAAGCCACTGAAGAAGGCAGCTGATGCTGGCTTTTGGCCTCCACACATATACGCACATACAAGTACACTCATACACTGCACTGCACAATGTAACGGAAAAGGGCTGCAGAGGTAACGAAGGTAACTGTGCAGATCACATGTTAGCCAGTAAGTCCACCCAACCACACGAGCCCTTGGGCACCTCATCTGCTTGAAATTTTATAAGTCCACCCTCTAAAAGTTTATTGATAAGAAACTATAATCGATGGTCCAGCAAACTCCTTGTCTAAGTTACTAATAAAATAATAACGATCAACATCTAATTGATAAAAATGGTAAATGTTACTACCAAAAAATATTAAGACACAACGCACACACTAATTTCTTCTGCAAGATAAATTTCCACTGGGAAATGCCTCTTGCCAGACTCTTCGTTGTGACAGTGCAAACAAATGACCGGAGCCCAGCACTACCGCACACAGCCTCAACCGCCATCCACTGACACTGGACGACTCATCCTGACCGTGAAGATGAAAGCCACCGGAAAGATGCAGGACAGATTTAATCCAAGTCTCTCTCCTTTAGTTCTACCAGGTTAACATTAAAAAGAAATCTTTCTCTCATCACAATCACAAATTCAGTACTTTTTTTTTTCTATTCAAATCCTAACTAAACTCAAGCAAACAAGTAAGCAAGTGATGGTAATCATTTGATTCAGAAATAGGTGTGTCTTTCCTTCTTGAACTCAGAGTCCCCCTCCTGTGGGAGAGAGCAGAAAGCAGGACAGACAAGGCAGACAGCAACTTTAACAAACCCACTGGCAAAGCGTCTGTGCCCAGTCCTTCTCTTACCTCATGGCTACTTTCTAAAATTCCAAGCTGCCTCATATTCTTCACACTGGAGGCTGTCCCTTCTTTCTTTCTTTTCTTTCTTTCTTTTTTTTTTGTGAAAAATAACAGGCTTTAAAATATTTGATGACTACAATCAACGTATTTTTGACAGTCTACCTTCACAAATAGATCACCCAATATGAGACAGCTTTACCTGACACACTCGAGACGTTGCTCAGGGCGTCAGACTGAGACTGGAACTCATTACAGCGATGAATAGGTACTGCCTATTCTATGCCCAGTGGGCCTTCTTCTACTGAACCAGCATTCCCGGGAGCATGGCGTGAGGTGCTGGGTGCTGATGTTGTCACCAGCATAACTTTCCACGTGCACTGTGGGTAACGTCTGAAATATCAAGATGCATGGCGGACGAGCCTTTACATCCTGTGTATTGGAACTTACTTTAAAGATGCTTGGCTCATTACATAAAAAAGAACATCAGCGATATCTTCTAGTTGATTTATTTTTCAACTAGATTATGAGATGAGTAGGGTGAGGAATTCATACATACATACATACATACAGACATACATACATACATACTTGTTTTGAAGCCCAGTGGCCTTTGTAAGTCCAACTTGTCTGTGCTCCCAGATGTGAGCCCATGAGTTGTATTTAGATGTCATTGTCTTAGGCTAAGGAAGGTATATGGCCTGTTGGCTGTGCTTCCTGTTAGCATCTCCCCCTCCCCCATTCATTGCTTCTCTGCCTTCCAACTGAACACTGTATGATGATAATCCAAGTTCAAGTTCGGTAGAAGCCAGGCCCCTCCGAAAGAGAAAGAGCCAAACATTCACTCGATTGTTGCAGCTGATGGTAGATTTTTCCGAGATTATGGAAAAGTTGACTTATTGCTATAAAACACCTTTCTGTCAGATAATAAAAAAATAAAGATCTTATGCCAAGAGTCTCAGCACCAAGTTTTTTGCCTAATGTTGACTCTTCTCTTGGCTCGTGGCTTAGAAACAAGTCTTCCAGAGTCCATTTGTACAACTCGTCCTCAGAGAAGCATCTTCTATCAGTTCCCTCTCGGTGCAGTTTTGTAAGAGGCACGGAAAGTCGTTAGTCAATACATTTAAATAATGCCTTCTGTAAAGTCCCAGCAAAAGAATACTGTAAAGTGCAGACGGAACGGTTTACAGTCAAAGCGAGACACATGGCCTCTAACTATTGCGCTGTTTAAGTCGCTTTGCAGATTCAAAGCAGCTACAGCCAGTAAGCCAACCCTTCATTTTTATCATGAATATTTAAAGAGCAGAGCAATAGAAGGAAACTTTGCAGATGTTAAGTTTCCTTAGATAACACGACAAAGCTTCACTTCTTGAAGGAGGTATCGTCGAGTCCTGAGAATTACCAGGAATCCCAGAGTGGACAGTTTCTGTATGTTTGAGACTTCAGTAGTTTTCTGAAGTAACAGCCAAGCCCCGTTTCTATACAATGTTTGTTCAAACTATAATTCAAGTTCATTTCCGTAACAAGAGCAAAGAAAGCTCTTACAAATGGGAATTTCAGGGGACGTACACAAATCTCCTAAAATGCATGCAGATAAGACCTTGGGCTACACTGTGGTCTATACTTCAGCAGCGTCAGCTTTCCCCCATCCAGCAAGAACAATCTGTGCCTAGACAGTTCACAGCTGGCTCACCTGTGTGCCCTGAGGTTAAATATGGCACTTATCTTCCTGGTATACCGTTCTCAGAGAAAGCATGAATAGATAAACCATGTTAGCAGAGTGGCTGTCAGAAAGGTTTGAAAAGCTCAGCAGTTTAAAGGTACCCCGAAAGGACAGGAGAAATTGCCCATTTCCTCAATGACCCAACCAGCTCAAAATCCAGGTGCCAGGTGGTGTTCCAGAGACTTCCGATATACACATTTCGATTGACGCCTTAAAAATCCACCCTTACTGGAACTTGCAAATCAAGAAAGAAATTCAAGGGGAACACTATCCCAAGACATTCTGTCTCCTACTGAAATCAGAGGATATACCTAGCCAGGGCATACATAGTCTCACAGGTTGGTCATCTCTCTCTTGCTTCCTGAGAAAGTCCACATCTGTGAGTTTAGCAGTAAGACCGTAATAAAACATAGTCTTAGACATGAAGCCAAAAAAAAAAAAGCGTTTCTTTTTTTTCCTCCAGATTTTTTTTTCCAGTTGAAGCCATGCTTTTTCCTATTTTATAAAGGCATGAATTCATTATTGCTATTTCAAGTACAAAGCAAAAAAAAAAAAAAAAAAAAAAAAACCCTACCTGCCCTTTGAAAATAACGGCCTCGTTGAGTCACAAATATCATTCATCTAAAAAGCTGATTCAAAAAGCAGTGGGGTATTAGTGGAGGAGGCTATCATTCAATACTGATGACCTAATGTCACAAGTACCCCTTCCTACTGAGACCTATGGGTCTTTTGGTACCCCATGTTAATGCCTTCCGACTATAACCAAATTCACACCCAATTCCTAATGGTCATATTTTACTGTCAACTATGTGTGCAGCGATGTATTTAGAAGATGCCAACCAGCGATTCAACAAGCATTGGATATAAAACCCCCCAGCATCATTAACTGAACTCAGAGTGTCAACAGACATACCAACAAGGCTTCCCTGGTGCCAAGTTTCAAGGGGTGGGAGGAAGGGTGAGGCAGGGCCCTGCTATAGGACATTGGGATGGTGCTCCTTCATTCTGTGTGTAAGGCTAACTTAGCAGGACACGCAGCTTTCTGCCAAGAATCTTGGGTAAGGGTCGGAGTGCCTACAGGAGCTCACGGAATATCGGTGAAGGCCCCTCCCTAACCCAATTTACCCCGGGGCAAGAGATGCTCTGCGTGAATTCACACAAGCTCATCTGTTGGCTTTAGTAGCTCCTCAGAAAAAGGCAATAGAGAGACACTTGACTTTGTCCTCACAAAATCATGTCAAGGAAGCTCCAGCGTTGTCCTCAAATAAATTCAGTTTAAAAAAAAAAGCGTGTGGTCATTCTTGGTGGCGACCACGTTACTTGTACAGCTGGAAAGCACATTTGTAAGAGGCCAAAGATTAGACAAAAGGCAGGAGCTGGGGACAGACAGACATGGAAATGGTTTTAAGTGATTAGGGTTTCCCAGTTCTAGTTATTTCTCTTCTCAAGATGATTCCTGTGGCTGCCCAACAAACCCCTAAGGGTCTGAAAACCACTTAGAATAAGGGGTTTGGGGGAAAAGACCCTGAAACTTTCCTAAACTGCGGCAGCAGACCTAGGGTCGCCAGGGCGCAGGGGACACCCTGGGGCGGCGGCCGCCCCCCTCCCCTCCACAACAAAAGGGCCAGACGCAGCCTTCGCGCTGGGACCCCAGGACTGGAGCTCCGGGGACCCCAGAGAAGGAAGCAGAGGAGACAGCCAGCCCCAGGTCGCTCTCTCCCGCGGCGTGGGGGGAGGATGGGGGGAGGCGATGGAGCCGCGTGTCCGAGTCATGCATAAAGGAAAGCACCTCGGATGTAAGCCGAAGAGTCACCAGCTGCTGCCACCCAGGAGGCCACCAGAGCAGCTAGTGCCACCCAGATCCCCGGGGAGCATCTGCGCCGCGGGCCCAAGCGCGTTCCCGGGGCGGCGCCGCCCCCTGGGTATCGCGACATTGGGGGCTGCGGGACAGCGGTGCAGGTCGAGCCGCTTGGGCCTCAGCCACAATGCGGCCCGGGTCCAGCCGCCACCGCCACCGCCACCGCCGCCGCGCCAGGCCCGGGCGCGACACAAAAGCGTCCAACCCCCCAGCCCCACCACCGCCCACCGACCTTGGGCTCCCGCGCCGGGCTCCCGCAGCGTCTTGGTGACCGCCTTCCAAACGTGGCAGCCGAGCAGGCAGAGCAGCAGCGCAGCGGACCTGCTCATCTCCGCGCCGCGGGCGCCGCGGGCCGCTCGGGCTCGCCACGCTCGGTCACGGGCGGCCGGGCGCCGCGCCTCCCTCCATGGCGCTGTGGCTCCGCGCGCCCGGCCAGCCGCCCGATTGGCCGGGGCCCCGCAGCCGGCCGCTCCCTCCTCCGCGCCCCGCGCCGGGCTTCCCCCGAGCGCTGCGGCCGCTCCGCCGGCGCCTTAACCCCTTCCTGCCCCGCACCCCCGCCCTCGGGAGCGCACGGGTCCCGGACCCGTGGTGCCACCTGGCGGCCGCCGCGCTGCGGGAGTCCTCAGCGATCCGGACCCCCACGCCTGGGGGGGCCCCCGTGGCTGCTGTTCCCTGCAGCTGTTCCTGCAGACCCGGGGCCTTTGACGTCACGCTGGGTTACCTGCGGGTCCACGGGAAGCATTTGAGTCTAGGGTGTGACCTCTCATCCTGCAGCTGTCCGAGCCACTGTCCTCTGACTTCCCCCAGGATAGATTTGACAGCCAGACTTTGAGGTCAAAGGTAACAATACCTAAGCCTGGCTGCAGAAGGCCCAACACCACTGGTTCAGTCCTGCCTGTATAACATTAGGAGGGAAAGGTAAAGAGGTTTTCCCTGATAGAGGCCCCCCTCCACACCTTTGTTTATTCAAGAAAAAAAAAATCCAATGGCGTGTTGAAACACAACAGCAAAGACTGTTCAGGATCATTGCAATGGGGACTGTTGCAATGGAATTTTATATTTTGCTCAACTCAGAACTCCACAGGGACAAACAATCGTTTGTAACCAAGGAGCAGTGTGTGTGTGTGTGTGTGTGTGTGTGTGTGTGAACACTGGAGATAGGGACCGAACTAAAGCTACTCAGGAAGATTCAGAGTGTTTGGCTGTCTAGGATGAGAAGAGCAGGCATGCTAATCCTAAATTTTACAAGAAGGGGACAGGTGGATCCAGGAGATCAGAAGCCTAATACTTGTGAGAGTCTTTGTCACAGCCTACTACTTTTGGCATGATGTCATATGCTTGTGAGACCCTGTCTCCGAACAACAAAGGAAGAGACATTTTAGTTTCATATGAGAACATGGCATCTAGAGAGAGCTAAGGAAACTGACCCAAAGCATGCAGCTGGGCAGTTGCTGTGGTGGCTAGTTTGAATGGCAATCTAGAATCATCTGGGAAGGAAGGCTCAAGGGTTGGGGTGGGGTGAGGAGAGAGTAGTCTAGGTTGGCCTATGTCAGAGGGTCTCAACTTGTGGGTCATGACCCCTTTGGAGGTTGAACAATCCTTTCACCTAAGACCACTGGAAAATTTACATTATGATTCACAACAGTAGCAAAATGACAGTTTATGAAGTATGAAAATAATGTTATTGTTGGGGGTCACCACACATGAGGAGCTGCATTAAAAGGGTCTCAATTATTAGGAAGGTTGAGAGCCACTGGCCTATGAGCATGCCTGTAGGAGACTGTCTTGATTGTGTTAATTGAGGTAGAAAGATCTGCCCACTGTGGGCAGTGCCATTCCCTAGGTTGGAGAATTCTGAACTGTGACAGAGCAAAGAACACGAGCTGAGCACTAGCATGCATGCCATTCATTTCTCTCTGTCCCTGATTACAGGTGTGATGTGGTGAACCCCTTCGATTTCCTGCCACCGTGGTGTCCCTGCTATGTTGAATTATAGCCTAGAACGTCCCATAATTTACTTCTGTCATGGCATTCAGCAGAGCAACTAGAAAACAAAACAAAACAAACAAGCAAGCAGCCCAGTAGCAGAACATTCTAGTTCGGTTCCAAAGTTAAAGCTCTCTGCCCAGATCTCTAGACTGCCTTTAGTCAAAGAATGCCCCCATTAGTATGATAACTTCCCTATTAACTTAGTCTTATGTTTTCCCCATAAAATCCTCATGCCCACCCACTGCCTTCTAATGCATCCCGACTAGCACTTCGGTGACTCTCATGGTCTCCTTGCTGGAGACTCCGGCACTGAGAAAGCCTAGTCCAGAATACCTGTATGCCTAAAGAGAGATGCTTCCAGGACATGAGCCCAGAACGAGGCTCGCCAATGCGAGTTTATTAATAGTTCATTAAGTGATGGCAGGCCCTGCACCAGAGAGAGAATAAAGGATGATGCTTGCCCAGTTGATGTTTTATAAACAAGCTCTTGTGATACACAAAAACTAGGAGATGGCAACGCCCATATGGGTTTTCGAGTTTCCTTTAGGGCCTGTGCTACAGTATGTGTAAATTGTCCATCTGTAACAGATAATCGGGAAGGCAGAAGGAAGCCGCTCTTAGGGACAGCCTTGTTGTCTCCCCTTTCCTCTGCCACTTCGGCCGCTTCACTGTTATTCTGTGTCCAACTCCTAGCTAAGAGGAGGGCATGAAAAGTATGGCTACTTGGGGGCCAGCCCACAGGACACAGAGTACCAGTCAGCTCGATGGCTGGTGAGGGTGGCTACTGCCAACGGAATAACTATGAGGAAAGCTTTCCAGAATCGAAACTTATCCATTAAAATCACTCACAGAGAGGTGGGGAGACGGCTCAATGGGTAAAGTGCTTACTGTGTGAGGTGAGGGTCCAAGTCTGAGCGTTAAAAGCTGGGCCCTTTAACACGTTTATGGTCCCTGAGTTCCTAAGACAGGATAGGAAGTAGAGACAAGTGACAGGATAGGAAGTAGAGACAGGTGACAGGATAGGAAGTAGAGACAGGTGAATCTCGGGAAGCTCATGATTGAGCTAGCCCAGGATACAGAGCGAGAGAAACCAAGAGACCATGAAAGGTAGAAGGCAAGAACCCACAGCTTAGATTGTCCTCTGGCTGCCACACGCACCATGTTACCCTTGCCTACTCACACATGCACACATACATCTGATTGATTCTGAATTTGGGATGTTTTGTGTGTACATGCACACATATGTATCGGTACATGTACTTATCACCCTTAGGGGTGGTCTTCAGGACATGGTCCACCTTATTTTTTGAGGCAGGGTCTCTTCACTCTTACCTGGAAATTACTAACTTGGCTAAGAAGACTGGTCAAAAAGCTTCAGAGATCCCCGTGTCTGCCTCCCTCAGGACATGCCACTACACAGCTTTGTCACGAGTTCTGGGGACTGATTTCAGGTCTTAGTGCTTGTCTTGCAACTGTCAAAGTCATCTCCCCAGCCAGGGGATTCTCAATATATGCCACTCATATATTTAGAGGACTGGAGTATTTCCTCATGACAACGTCTTTGTTGGATATTGTTTCTCTTTTATAAATAATAAAAAAAAGAAACACAAAATTTAGTTTTGTTCAATAACTTGCCACGTATATAACATATGTCTAACCCATGTCTGTTGGTCACGAGCTGCCTATAGCATGTCACCTCCAAGAACAAACCGAAAGCACACGGTTCATCACTGCCAGCAGTGCCCAAATGTCTCCATAGCTCGGGTCCGGTGAGCCTGCAGCAGTTCCCAGTCTGCAGTCAGTGTTCATGGCTGGGCTTTGATTGTGCATCAGCGTGCAGCCGATGTAAAAGGTGCTACAGCCTGGAAAACTGCAGAAGGCACACACAAGTCCTTTGGTAATACTTTAGGGGTGTATCGTGATTTCAAATAATGTTTCCAAGCACATCTGTGCTACATTCTTTTTCTAAGCGTCGTTTTTCACTCGGACCACTTGTGTGTATGCGATGCTGCTGTGTGGTTCTAGACCATTTAAAAGAACAAGAAGCTGGGATGGAGATCCTAAGTACAGATGCTTGGATGTGCTGGTGTTGTCATTATTGCTGTGTGTGTAACAAAGCTCTTAGGGAGAGCCTGGCCATTCACGTCTATGTGCCTTCCCGGCAACCCTGAAGTTTACATAGTTTCTAATCCAAGCAACAAAACAAAACACTGTGGGTACTACTACCCCATTCTATTTTGCAAATGCCCCCCCCCCCCCAGTAAAAGAAAGAGATTAAATGAGCTGCATCCTGCACCCTGCAAACCGGTCCCCATGCCAAACAGAAATCCAGCCCAGAGAAGCATTCTCTCATCTCATGGATATTTTCCAGTTACTTGGGTGGGAGGCTAAAAGGAAACACAAATTCGACAGCATTGCACAAGCAAATACATTTGCAAATCATGCACCCAACATTATGTAAGAACGAAACAGTCACATTTATCCTTTACTGGAATAAAAGAAGTTGCTTTTACCTTTTTCTCATGTTCCGATCATCAGACACCCACTCAGCAACTGCAGGGGGAAAAAAGTCCTCAAGAGGGTGTGTTTGCAGAACAATGGAAGTCGGAGTGTTCTTTCCTTCTAGATCTTTTCCTGTTGCTGTTATTAAAATTGCTCATTGTTTGAGTAGAATGACTTATGACTGCACTTACTTGAAGTCACTTGAGTGTGCAGTATTTTATTTCGGTTTTGGAGACCAGTGCCAAAAAACAGTAAGCTACACGCGGAACGTTTTCCTGTCTCAATTTTCCAGAGACCTTGACTTTCCAACTGTACATCAAGGTTTCTGAGATAATTTGTTCTACTAAACCCTTTTCTGGCATTGGTGCCCCTGTGGTGGGATTTTAACTGTCTGAGTCTACACTGCTTTCTCCATTTCCCTGCCCCAGGTCCCCCAGCCCCGAAACAAAAGCTACTAGCAAACAGCTAACTAGTTATGAGCATTATGCAGATTAGGAGGTGTGGTATGGGAAAGGACCAAAGGACCGTCGGCTGGGATTCTTCTCACAGTTTAGGTTAAATGTACCTAAAGAAAGGAATTGCAAGGACTTAGCATTTTAGCCTAAACTCATTTGCTCTCCATTAAATGAAAGGAGGGGGGAGTGGAAAGGCTACGAATGTGGTTCGGTTAATAGAAGGTTGTCTAACATGTAGAGAGCTCCGCAGTTCATCCCTGCCATTGCATGAAACTAGATGTGGTGGCAAGCGCTTTCTATCCCAGCACTTGGGAGATAAACCCTAAAGGATCAGGAACAAAGGTCATTCTTGGCTACATGGTGAATACAAAATCAGTCTGGGCTACTTGAAAGCCCGTCTCAAATTAATTAATTAATTAAATGAAAAGTAATGGGATCATTGTTGTGGTATTCTGTATTTAGGTGAAGCCTAACTTTGTTCTCTTAGGTCAGGTTCAGCGTCTATATGTAATTCCTGTGATTTTCCAATAGCGTGTTTCTTTCCTAAAGAAGCTACAACTTTACTTCCCAGCCAGGAGAAGCACTCCATCCTGTAAAGCATTCTGGAAATGGATGCCTGGTGGCGGCTTTGTGGGAGAAGCTGGGGCTATAGATGAGGCCTGTGGTGTGAGTCTCTGCTGGTCTCCCTATGATGCTCCCCCTCTTGTGACCTGCGGTGACTAAGGATACTTCCCAGCTCCTTGATCAATAGGTTTTACCATCGGGAAAAGTGTTCTGGGCTAGTGCCAATGGGGAGCCAACTTGCTCAGCAGTTCATTTTAGGCCAGTGCTAGCTTCTGAAAAGCAAAGAGAGCTTCCGGGTTTTGCTCTTCTCTGACTCTCTCACTTGCTGTCTCCAGCAAGATGAGCTCAAGGGAAGAGGGACAGTGGGTGTTCCATTGTGTGTGTGTGTGTGTGTGTGTGTGTGTGTGTGTGTGTGTGTATGGGGGCAGAGAGCTATCTTGGTCATCAGGTGTTTGCCATGCAGGCAGGAGAGCCTGCATCCAATCACTGGACCCCACATAAAAAGCTGAGAGATGTGCATGCTTATAATTCAAACACTGGGGAGGTGGAGGCAGGGGAATCCATGGGCAGAGAGTCTAGGCTCCTTGGTGAGTTCCAAGCCAATGGGAGACCCTGTATTACAAAACAAGGTGGGTCATGCCTGAGGAATGACCGCCTGAACAAAGCAACTGCACATGCAGGTGTACCTGCACACACATGAGCACACATCACCTTCCTTAGGATCCTTAGGATCACTTTGTTTTTGCTATCATCTCCCAAATATTCATTGTTCTGAGTCGATCTATATAATAATAATAATAACAACAACAATAGCAATACTATTAATAGGATGCATGTTTGTGTGGGTGTGTGCATGTATTTGTGCTTCTGCCAGTGGGAAAGATATTCAGTAACTTTCTCAATCACTCTCTCCACTTTTATCATACACAGTGAAGCTGAAGGTTGTTGATCCGGCTTGATAGGCTGGCCGGCCAATGAGTACAGGATGCCCTGTCTTTGTACTTCGGGGTTAAAGCCTCTGCATCTGGCTTTAACGTGGATGCCTGGGATCTGGTCTCCTGTCTTCGTGCGTACAGGGTGCGGACGTTACTACCCAAGTCATCTCCCAGGTCCCTGATACTTCCTCATTCATCCTCTTGGAATGAAAAGTCAGTCTGCTAGCATTACCTTCATTAAAGTATCAACTTACAGAGAGCTGGGATTTTGAACAGTTTATCACCATCTTTTTAGTACTAAGAAAAAAGAGTTTGGCACCAAGGAGATGGTTGGTTACCATCACTCTCTGGTGGGAGGATCCCTTGGCTGGAGGACAGTCTCAGTCTCCAATACCATGACAGCATAGCCCAAACCAAACCTCATGAGCTGAAGTGGAAATAAAAATCCCAGTTTACAGAAGAGAACACTTCCTTCTCGTTATTTTAAATGTAGTCTCCTTTTGCTACCCTGAAGGAATTAATATACTGGCAAGTATTCAGATAGGAGAAGCCAAGACAACAGCCCCCTTTTAGCTCATCTCACCTCTCAAGATGTCCACACCATGGCTATTGCTTTTATTTCCTAAAGACTGATTTATTTTTTGGCAACATGTGTGTGTGTGTGTTGGTGTCTATGCATGTCACATGTGTGACTGCCTGCAGAGGCTAGAGAGGGATGTTGGGTGCCCTGGAACTGGAAGTTTCTTGCAGTTGTATACTGAGAAACAAGCTCGTGTCTTCTGGAAGTGTTCTGAACTGCTGAGCCATCTCTCCAGCTCCAAGATATATTTGTATTTTAGTATTTGTGTATTTGTGGCGTAAATATGTGTGCATGTTTGTGGATGTGCACTCTTGTGCATGCATGTTTGTGTGTGTGTGTGTGACCGCACACTCAAGTCCTCTTCAAGACCAGCAAGCACCTAGTCATTGCCACTCTTTAGAGATAGTCTCCTCAGTTAGGCACGTGCCACCGTCTCAGACCTGAGCTAAACCTGACATCAGGTTCTAAACTGTAGCTAGAGCTAGAGCTGGACCTGGACCTGCTAATTCTCACCATGGGACCAAGCCTAAGTGTCGTAAGCTAAGGGGAGAAGGGGTAGATTCTTTAGGAGGATATTTTGTCTGTTACCAAATGGAGAAGGAATGACAGCCATCCTGGCTAATGTCACAGTATGCTGTCTGCTGGGAACACTGGCAACTGTCTCAGAGGGCAACGTAGAGCTATTCAGAAAGTATACCTTAATTCCAAACCTTTAAAGAAAACCTTTTGAGAGTGAGACGCTTTTCCAACTTGAATTAATGAGATAGAGGGTAAAGCCAGTAGCTGTTGGCAGCCATCCTCCTTCCATGAAGTAAGAACTCAAGCCTGGACTCCAAGGAGAGGAAAGTAGACGGGTAGAAAGTGGGAGCCCCAATTCCTGTATCCAACTAACTTCTGAAGCATCTTCTTTTTGGGAGTTCTCTACATGCTAATCTCACAATTTCCTTTTCCTTTGGTCATTTTGAATTAGATGCCTTATACTTAAAGTCGAAAGAACCCAACCAACATAGAGATCAGAAATAGTGGGTGGTCGTGATAATGCTTCTGGATGCTGCTTGCTGGATGGGGTGGCACTTAGTTAGTCCCTCAAGTCCCTGACTGTGGTTGCTTTCACAGTGAGAAGCACATCCCAGGAGACCAGACTCCTGTGAGGCAGGGATACCACATGGCAGACGTGTAGCTACAAAACTAGGCTCTTGGGACAGGGGAGGGAGCTCACTGAGTAAAGTGCCAACCATACAGTCATATGGACGTGAATTTAGATCTCCAACTTCCATGTTTTAAAAAAGCTAAGGTTGCCATGTTGTACCTATACTCCATCGCTGAGGAGTGGGACGAGGCAGATCTTGGGGACTTGCTGGCTAGTCAGTCTGGCTGAAACGGCAAATTTGAGGTTGAGTGAGAGACTGTTTAAAAAGTAAATAGGACAGAGAAGTCATTGAAGAAACACCTGATGTCAACTCCTGGTCTTCACATGGCCCCTCATGGCTGAGTTAATCCATCTTCACATCCCTCCGCGCCACACAAATCAGCATCATAGCATCCATGGTGTCTCTGCCAATTACTTCTTCCACACCAAATGAGAGCCCCTGAAAACATGGCAGCTGTTAGTGTCTTACAGCCAACATTTCTATTGTGGGTTAAAATGGAGCCCACCCACCATAGCGTTCTCTTTGGGTTCGTTTACACATGTGTTTTTGTGTGCAAAGATTCACAATACACCATCACTTGGTAAGTTGCTTCTGGGTAAAGTAGGAATCGTGTGTGTGTGTGTGTGTGTGTGTGAGAGAGAGAGAGAGAGAGAGAGAGAGAGAGAGAGAGAGAGAGAGACAGAGAGACAGACACACACACACACACACACACACACACACACACACACAGAGAGAGAGAGAGAGAGAGAGAGAGAGAGAGAGAGAGAGAGAGAGAGAGAGAGAGAGATTAATACTACAAATATTCTAGAATCAACCATGGTTGGAGACTGTTCTCAAGATCGGTATCATACTAACCAGTAAACATAGAACTCACCATAGAGAAGTTAATTAAACATAATAAACAGGCAAAGCAGGAAACTGTGAGTTTTTTCCTGTCTCCAAAGCTTCTGCTACAAAGGAAGGAAGGGCCAATCAACAAAGAACCAGGAACATGAGAATGGGAGGCTTGACTGCCAGGCCAGGGTGTTGGACAAAGTAAAGCCACACATTTGATCACCAGTGGGGGAGGGACGGGGAAATAGAATGGCCTTGGGGCAGATCAGCTATTGTAACGCTGTGCAGTGGAGTTGTCAGTTGGTTTTCCCAAGTAGCTTTTGGGGACCAAATAATGCATCACAAGATCTGAAGACTCAACTCAGCACAGTGATAGACCTTACATGGAGAAGTGATGGAAGGGGAGGAGGATGTGGGTGAATATTGGAGAGGGCACCCTTCCTCCAGTTAGAGTGTGGAGAGTTAGTGTGACTTGTGAACTAATATGTTCCAGGGTCTGGAGAGGTGTTAAAGGGTAGAGCGTGGCTGCACTAGGAGCCCCAGCTCCCACGTGAGATGCCAGGCACAGTGAGGCATGCCTGTCTTCAACCCTGCTACCAAAGAGTGAACACAGACAGCCCAGGAGCTCACTGTAGAACTGATCTAGTGATGGCCGGCTCATCTGGGCTCAGTGAGAGAACTGTCTCCCCAAAATGAGACGAAAGTGACAGAAGAATACAACTAATGTGAACCTTGAGACTCCACACACACATAGGATGAACACACACACACATATATGCACAGACACACACACACACATACATGCAGCCAGGATGAACACACACACATACACACACACATACCACCCTCACATACATGTACACAGGATGAACACACACACATACAAACACATACCACATACACACACACTTCAAAAAAAGAAATATGTTTTATTCCAAAGATTTCAGTAGTATAATAGTATTGAGACTTGGAATAATGTGGTATTCTCAGTGTAGAAAGAGGCCAGAACTTTCTTCATGAATGAATTAGCTTCTTGTTACAACACAGGAACAACCTAATGGGGGCGGGGGGGCTATATTTGCTCACAGTTTCAGAAAGATTTTATTCCATTTCGGTGGGGAATGTATGGGGGAAGATGCGGTGAGGAAGGGATGATGGAGTGTGTGGTGGGGAAGGGAGGGGGTGTGGTGGGGAAGAAGAGGTGTGGTGGGGAAGGGAGGGGTGTGTGTTGGAGAAAGGAGGGGGAGTTTGGTGGGGAAGGGAGGGGGTGTGGTGGGAAAGGGAGGGGTGTGTGTTGGAGAAAGGAGGGGGAGTGTGGTGGGGAAGGGAGGGGTGTGGTGGGGAAGGGAGGGGTGTGTGGTGGGGAAGGGAGGGGGTGTGGTGGGGAAGGGAGGGGGTGTGGTGGGGAAGGGAGGGGGTGTGGTGGGGAAGAAAGGGGTGTGTGGTGGGGAAGGGAGGGGGTGTGGTGGGGAAGGGAGGGTGTGTGGTGGGGAAGGGAGGGGTGTGTGGTGGGGAAGGGAGGGGTGTGTGTTGGGGAAGGGAGGGGTGTGTGGTGGGTAAGGGAGGGGGAGTGTGGTGGCATTTGTTCATATGACACAGAGTAGGAAACAGAATAAGCCAGGACCAGAAGTGGGTATAACCTTCAAAGTTTCATCCCTAGTGAGCTACTTCTGACAACCAGGCCCCAATTTCTCCCCAAATAGTCTCCACTGGCTCTGAAATTCAAAACAGGAGCCTTGGGGGCACATTTCAGATTCAAACTGTTAAGTGGCTTTGTGAAGACCCAATTCCCTTCTCTCAGAAGCAGCATCATGAAAAATGGGTGTGAGGTACGGAGCAAGGTGGAAACCCACCACCTTTTATACAGCTACAGAATCACACACATCATATTACATATGAAATGGGGCCATACACAGAACAAGACTGCCCTCTGTTAAACACTGGGGTGTGGAAACAGATCATATGAGGTTTCCCAGGAGCATAAATAAGTCCTTGCCCCCCCCCACGTTAACTTGAACATAGCTGCTCACATCTGTTGGGTGCCTCCCCCACAGAGCACACCATCTGTCCCTGTGAAGGAAGAAAGATGCTGTGTGGTTGTGGAACCAGCATAGAGACTCACAAGGGGCTCTGGGGCCCAGTGTATGAGGTACAAACTCCAGAGAGCTTCCCCACACCAGAGTGGTTAATGCTAAAATCACTGAACCGAGGGTGAATGAGAGGTAAGCTCAGCCTCTCCGCTACCACCATGAAGTCAGTCCCTAAAATAAGCCCAGGTCTAAAGGTCCTGGGAGCTGGAAGGCAGGAAACTATAAAGAGAAGGCAAGTAAGAAAGTCTGAAGGGGAAAGGGGACAAGATGAAGTTTCACAGTTGTGGAACACATGGGGCATTTACTTATGGCTCTTCCGGAGTTACAGGAAGTTGTGGGTTCGTGGGTCAGAGTCTGAGGAAGGCAGAGGCCACTGAGGAGGAAGGAACGTGAGGGTTTTCAGTGGCTGAGAAGTAAGCATCATTAAGCACACAGGAATGAAGGGGATGCTATATAGTCAAATAGGGCAAGCTAATGACAGTAAAAGAAGGAACAGGGGTTCTCAGACAAGCTTTGGGCTTGCTACCCATTCAAATAAGTAAGTAGAATCAAAATGAGAAATCCAAGGTTGAACTTTCCCTTTTCTGACCTGGTGGGGCCACTGACTCCACTTCTAAACAAGTTTTAGTGTTTAGCTGATTAGCATTCCATGTTATTCCTGGAGCTCCTCAAAGGCAACAAAGTGTCCACTGATCACAGAATAAACAGAGTTCTTGTAGGAACATAAAAGATGTTGAAAGTTAAAATATAAAGGTAGAAGGAAGTAATTTTGTGCACACAGTCAGTCTCTTACATGCATACTTACCATTGGTCCAGCTGTGGTGTTAATATGTATCTTATAGTTTTAGACAAGAAACACACTGTCCAAGACAAGAGTAGAACTCAGATCATCCTGCCTTTCCCACACTGCCTTCCTGCTGCCTTCAACTCAAATGACGGCCATTCTGGATTCAGTGTTTATTGTCACCTTGTTTTCCTTGTCTTCATACATGTGACATATGTGCATGCAGATGTATTCAAATCCTCATACCTGCAATAATCAATTTTATGAACCAAATCAGCTGGGCTGTGGGGTGCCCAGATGTATGTCCAATATTCAAGATGCTCCTATGAGCAGCAGGCTTTGGATTAACTTTCAGACTTGTAGATTTGAGTCTCAAGAATTAACTTGGTAGTGAACTATCCCCAGTGGTGTAAGTGGGTCTCCCCCAATCAATATGAGCTCTAAAGAGAGCCCAAGACTGTGAAAAAGTTATGTTTTCTATAAATTCTTTAAAAATTGGTTATTTTATTTATTTACATTTCAAATGTTATTCCCCTTCCTGGTCTCCCCTCTGCAAACCCCCATTCCATCCTCTCTTGGCCCCCTGCCTCACCCCTCTAGCATCTCCGTACACTGGGGCATCTACAGGACCAAGGGTCTTCCCTCCTATTGATGCCAGATAAGGCCATTCTCTGCTACCTATGTATCTGGAGCCATGGGTTCCTTCATGTGTACTCTTTGGTTGGTGATTTAATCCCTGGGAGCTCTGGGAGGTTCCTGTAAGTTGATATTGTTGTTCTTCCTATGGGGTTGCAATCTCCTTCAGCTCCTTCAGTTCTTCCCCTAACTTTTCCGTTGGGGTGCCCGGGGTTCAGTTATATGGTTGGCTGTGTTAGTCTATATTAATCAGGCTCTGGCAGAGCTTTTCATGGGACAGCCATACCAAGCTCCTGTCAGCAAGTGCTTCTTGGCATCAGCAATATTATCATAGTGTCAGAGTTTGTTTTCTTTAGACAGGAAAAGTTCTGGTTTAAAAATTTTGAGCTGGGTGGATGGCCTCATCCCTCAACCAGGCGCCATGCCTAACCTCTGGATAAGGTCTCTACAGGTTCTAGCTCCTCGCTGTTGGGTATTTCAGCTAATGTCCTCCCTGCTGGGTTCTGGGGACCTCTTGTTTCTCTGGCATCTGGAACTTTCTAGTGGCTATTCCCAGTTTCCCATCCACCATTGCTATTTATTTCTATTCATTTTCCTGGACCTCTGGACTTCTCTCCTGTCTCTTCCCATATCTGATCCTGCCCCCCCTTTTCCCCTCTCTCTCCTTTCTCCCTCCCAGGTTCCTCCCTCCCTCTACCTTCAGTAGAGGTATTATTTTGTTACCCCTTTTAAGCAGGGCTGAAACATCCACTTTGGTCTTCCTCCTTCTTGTTAAGCTTCATATGGTCTATGAGTTGTGTAGTGGGTAATTAGATTTTTTTCCCCTAATACCCATTTATCAGTGATGCATACCATGTATGTTCTTTTTAAGCCTGGATTGTCTCACTAAAGATATTTTCTAGTTCCACCTATTTGCCTGCGAACTTCATGAAGTCGTTGATTTCAATAGCTGAGTAGTACTCCGTTGTGCAACGAACCACATATTCTGTATCCATCCCTCTGTTGAAGGACATATGGGTTATTTCAAGCTTCTGGCTAATTATAATTAATAAGGCTGCTATGAACAGAAATATTTCAAAGGTAAAATCAAATACTAACTACCTAATAGTGTACTTTAGCTTGCTGTGCGCTAGAGAGAAGCTACAAGTGTAACCTCCAGGCTTGACTACTGAATAGGGTAGAACTGACAAACGTAGCCAGCTCCACCCATTGCCCCTCACTGCCAGGGCTTTGTTGTAGTACTACTATTGATGAACACCTTGGATCTGTTTGACTTCTGTATGGTGAAGAACTCCTAGAAGTGAGTTAGTGCACACACTTTCTTTTGAAACCTTGGTACCTGCTGTCAAGTTCTCCTTTCCCTTCCAAGTCAAGAAAGCGACAGATTTCCAATATTACACTAACGCCTTCATAGTATGCCATACTCTAAGAATGTAATTTGTTTATTGTAATATCTAAATATTGTCCCTTTGTGTTTCAAACAGTATTGCAGAAACCATCCAGGACTTAAGTACTTATTTTCCCAGATAAATTTCCTGGAGCTGTTGGGTCAAGCTTTAATTAAATAATACATTTGAATGTAACGTTACTTTTCTCATTGTTCAGAGCTTGACCTTAGGGCCTTGTGCATGTTAGGCAGGTTGTCTGCCACTGAGCCCCAGGCACAGCTCTCTGTGTGCTTGGTGTTTGAGATGGTGTCTCTTAGAGTCTCAACTGGCAAACTCTCTATGTAGCTGAGGATGCTCTTAAATTCCTGGTGCCAACAGTACCTTTGTAAACTACAATAAAATTATATATTTTTTTGTCTCTAAGAATAAAATCAAGAGTAGGCTTGTTTCTGGAAGCATTAAAAACAGAAAAATTAACACAGCAAATTGGTGCCACATTAAGTGACACAAGGAAATTTCAACAATTTTGAATCCTTGTTATATAATTTTTCAAATGAGCAACTAAAGAATTCCACAAGCTCCTCTATTTGGGTTTTATTTAAAAGAAAAAGAAAAAAAATAACATTAAATTTCAACACAGTAACAGGAATTTTGTTCACTTCCAAGTGCAAGGGTGTCAGGAATGAGCTATTGTCTGCCTTTTTGAAACCGCTGCCCACTTCAGACTCTCTGGGAAGACAGGCGTTACTCTATAAAGAACAGCATCTCTCGTATCATAGTGTGTCCTCTGTGATAGGAAACTCCGCGTCCTGGTTGCTTCTGAATCATCAGGGAAGGACGATGCTATCTTTTATTTATAAGTTCTAAATGTCTCACCCTCCCCCCATTTCCTTTGCTCTCTGCCAGAGCCAAACCAAGGAAAGAAAAGTGAGGTAAGTTGCCTTGCTTTGGTCAGAGGGTTGCGTTCTCTGACTTTTCTATATAGTCAACTTAGATTTCCTTTGTGTCTGATGACAATGTAATGTGTTCTTTAAAAAAAAATGTTACAGGCTTAGTTGGACAGAGTTGGTGCATGCCAGCTAGGCCTATAACTTAAGCATAACCCCAGCACTCAGGAGGCAGAGGCAGGTAGATGTCTCTTGAGTTCAGGGGCCAGCCTGGTCCATCTAGTGGCTAATTTTCTAAAATTTGGTATTTAAAATGATAGTTTTCTTTTTTAGTAGACAAAGGTTGTGTTGGCATCTGGGCCTAGGGTGCTCCCAGTCAAGGCTGTGCCTCAGGGCCCAGCTGTGGAGTGGGTCTTCGGGTTCTAGCTGCGGGGTGGGTCCTGGGGACCCAGATGTCAAGTGGGTCTTCCGGGTTCAGCTGTGGAGTGGGTCCTCGGGACCAGCTGAGGAGTGGGTCCTCCGGGCCAGCTGCGGAGTGGGTCCTCCAAGCCAGCTGCGGAGTGGGTCCTCCAAGCCAGCTGCGGAGTGGGTCCTCCGGGCCAGCTGCGGAGTGGGTCTTCGGGGTCCAGCTGCGGAGTGGGTCTTCGGGGTCCAGCTGTGGAGTGGGTCCTCCGGTCCAGCTGCGGAGTGGGTCCTCCGGGCCAGCTGCGGAGTGGGTCCTCCGGGCCAGCTGCGGAGTGGGTCCTCCGGGCCAGCTGCGGAGTGGGTCCTCCGGGCCAGCTGCGGAGTGGGTCCTCCGGGCCAGCTGCAGAGTGGGTCTTCGGGGTCCAGCTGCGGAGTGGGTCTTCGGGGTCCAGCTGCGGAGTGGGTCCTCCGGTCCAGCTGCGGAGTGGGTCCTCCGGGCCAGCTGCGGAGTGGGTCCTCCGGGCCAGCTGCGGAGTGGGTCCTCCGGGCCAGCTGCGGAGTGGGTCCTCCGGGCCAGCTGCGGAGTGGGTCTTCGGGGTCCAGCTGCGGAGTGGGTCTTCGGGGTCCAGCTGCGGAGTGGGGGTCCTATTCATCCTTTTGTTCTATCTCATGAAACAGATCCCTCTGATTGTGGACAAAGAGGTTGTAGCCAATTCCCCATTGATGTTCTGTACTCACTCACATGGGACCAACAGACCCTTTCGAGGGTCCTTGGCAGGACAGACGCCATTGAACTCTGGGAGGGGCTAGTTTTAGGTGTTGACTGGTTGAGGAAGAACCATGGTGGAGAGTGTGTTCCAAAGAGATCATCATGGCTGTGAGCTATCTGAGGCATATCCACCCTCAGCATCAGAAAGCAGGTCAGCATCGCTGTGATCCCAAGAGAAACAGACTGCTGACAAACAGAAATGAGGGAAGAAAGGTTTGTTCTGGTTCAAGGTTCAATTCATCGCAGCAGGAAAGGCACGGTGGCAAGGGCCGGCGGAGGATGCTGTGTACCTCATGGTGGCCCAGGAATCAGAAAGAAAGGTCAGTGCCAAGTGCTAATCTATAGCCTCCATATGACCCAGTTTTACCAGTCTCCCTTGCGTACAAGGCACAAGTCTGCGAAAAGAACTCATCCAGCCACGGGAGAGGAGGGAGGCATGTCCCATTCAAATCTATGCAGCTGGATTGTGCAGAATGCGTGCAGAGAGAGAGAGAGAGAGAGAGAGAGAGAGAGAGAGAGAGAGAGAGAGAGAGAGAGAGAGAGAGAGAGAGAGAGAGAGAACAAAATCCAGATGTGGCACCAGTGTGCCCCCTGAGAACTGCAGCCGACACGGGTCCTCCAGACTCAGGCTCTACGCGCCGGGCCTTACTCTCGTAGTCACCGGGCTTTAAGGCTTTTGGTCTGCAGCGGAGAGTTTTACTATTGCTTCCTTTCAAAACTTGGAACTTGGAGAGAGCCTCGCCACTAGCATCTCAGGGTCTCCAGACAGCCTGCCCCGCGAATCAGCAGCAGCCATAATTGATATCTCTCATACACACAGTACAATATATTTTAGTTTTGTCCACCGGGAGACGCTAGGATAGCACAAGTTCTAAGTCACCTGTCACTGCTCATGGGACTTCATACAGGACACAGGTACTCCTCAAGAGATAAACGAAAAAAAAAAAAAAAAAAAAAAACAGAAAAATTTTAAATTGCTCATGGAAGATAATTAAATTATAACCACATATAAAATGTAATTTCTTTCCTAAGGAATTCATACTAATACTCTGCCACTCCCTCCCCTCTGTATGAATATATAATTTAAAAGGCACAGTCATGGAACTAGAGATGTACTTCAGTGGTGGAGTGCTTACTCAGTTTTTCTGAATCCCTCATACCAATTGGCAGCACCAAACCAAACAACAAAAGAATCCAGACCAAACCAAAATAAAAAGTAACAACAAACCCAGACACGTTCATATAACTTCAAAACAGGCTGTGGTGGCAACAGCCTGTAACTACTAGAAAGCCTGTGACTTTGAGATCAGCCTTGGCAATGATGAGATTCATTACAAAAGCAAAACAAACAAACACCCAAAATCAAACCAAACCAAACCACCAACACCACCACCACCACCACCAACAAAATAACAACAGCCCATGATCTACTCTCCCTTTAGAAGCACAGGGTATAAACACATCTGTGTGTGGCTGTAAACACACCCTAGCATTGCTCCTTTTCCCATTAAGAGATATAATTACTTATATGCAAAACGACGGTTGCCCTTGCCAAGTCTAAAAAATATTGATTAAATTCACCCAGCCTAAGTCTGGTTACCTCCAGGTGCTATGCTTTTCCAGGCAGTCAAGTTGGTCTGCCCTGGTTCAGGCCACCATTGGAGCCCTGGCCTGCTCTGGGGAGTTGAAAATAAAGTCTCCTCTTGGAGTCTTCAGGGTATGGGGGAGGATGGAGGGTTCTGACCCCGTGAGAGGAACTGTACCTGCTGTTGGCAGTATCTTTGGAGAGTAAAATTCCTGGCTTGTGATTTTTCTATGCCACTAACAGACTGAACTTACTCACAGTGCAGGTTTCTTTGCACACAAGAGCAGCAAGCCCTCCTCTCCCTCACCCTGACTGTGAAATTTCTTTGTCCTTGCTCATTCTGGGAGATAGTCTCTCTCCCTGAGCTGCCTGGGAAGCTGCAGGCTGCCAGGACTTCGAGCATGTGGCATGAGGGTTGGGACCTGATATTCTGACTCTTGGCTTGGTCTTGTCTGTCTGTGCATCTGGGGGCAGTAGGTGGTTTCAGTGTCCACCCAAAAAAGATGAGCTACCCCATTCGTTTTACTATTGACACCTTCATGATATATTTGATTAAAATTCATTTTGTATTAATGTCTTACTTATGGTTTTGCTGCTGTGAACAGACACCATGACCAAGGCAAGTCTTATAAGGACCACATTTAATTGAGGCAGGCTTACAGGTTCAGAGGTTCAGTCCATTATCATCAAGGCAGGAACATGACAGCATCCAGGCAGGCATGGTGCAGGAGAAGCTGAGAGTTCTTCATCTTGTTCTGAAGGCTGTGAGTGGAATACTGACTTCTAGGCAGCTAGAATAAGGGTCTTAAAGCCCACACCTACAGTGACACATTACTCTAACAAGGCCACACATTCTAATAGTACAACCTCCTGGGCTGAGCATATACAAACTATCACAATTAAATACTTAGTGTGTGTGTGTGTGTGTGTGTGTGTGTGTGTGTGTGTGTGTGTGTTGTGCTAGGGAACACATGCTGAGGTCAGAGGATACATCTCTGAAGCTGATTCTTTTTTTCTACATGGGTCCTTATGATTGTGTTTGGGTTTTCAGGCTTGGGACAGGTGGCTGAGCCACCAGCTCCATTTCACCAGCTTTGTAACTTGATTGTTAAAATGCCTTTGTTTGTGCGAAAGGGTGACTTCAGTATTTAACCTAAGTATTTTCATCTGCCTTTGCTGTATTTCCAGAAACTTAAGTGCTATCCTTTGGTTTGAAGTGTGATTTTGATATCTACATGAGGATGATGATGATGATGATGATGATGATGATGATGATGATGATGTGCATATGTGTGTGTGTGTGTGTGTGTGTGTGTGTGTGCGCGCACGTGCACATGCGGGCGTGCACACGCCTATGGCTTAGGTAACAGTGGTGGTATCTGCAGCTGGAAAACAGATGGCAGAAGTCAAGGCAGGTTCTGTTTACTTGAACCCAAGACGGTGACGAGAGCCCCTTCTTATCCCCAAATCATCTAGAAGTAGATGTGTGTTTGGCAGAAACCAGCAGCCAGTTTGGCACCATGAGGTCAAGGAGTACACAGAAAACATAACCAATATGGTTATCAAAGAATACAGACCTGTGTCTGGGCTGTGAAATCAGGAAGTTCTTTGGCAAGCTGCCTTATCTCCTAGAATCACAGTTTCCTCAAGTGCCAAGTGAAGGTTCATCAAAGTAGTGCTAGGCTCCTCCGTCTTATGGCTGACTGTGATTATGGGGAGGACAAAGAAAAGATGGCTGCAATTGCTTTTGATCTTACAAGTCTGAATTATTTTTATAATGTTATGGAATTTCTAAACGTATGATTTTGGAACAGACGGAGAAAATGACCTCATGCACAGCAAAATAATAATAATAATAATAATAATAATAATAATTATAATGATAATAATAACCTTTGTTTTTAGATTCTATAATTACCTTTCTTGGACTGTTTTCCTTTCAAAGGATATTAACTTGAATTATAATCAACTAATCATCATTATTATTATTTACTTAGTGCTGTCTGGCCTTGTTCTACTTGTCAAAAGCCATTAGCATAGCCAATTCTTAGAAGAGGAGCGATGTCCAACTATTCATAGGATATCACTGGTCTCTGGCCTGCTTAGCTAGACAGAAACATTCAAGTTTCATTACCATTAAAGTTAGGGGCCATTGTGTATTTCTGATGAGCATGTTGCCTGGACCATGTGGGAAGACCTTATTGTCTGTAACATTGTTAGTGGAAAGACATAATTTATTCCATCTTTGTCTCATAGCTATTTGTTGAGGAAGCACAATTGTCAATGTTCTCTCTCCTTACAGTGAATAGTGAGAAGTGAAAGGCTACTGCCTAGTGAAGGGCAATTACTCTTGATTGTTAGGGTGGTGACATTTCTCTGAGATTGGCACCACTAAGCTTGAGATAGCATTGAGCAAGATGGTGTTTGGGAATTTGGACTTTGGGCCAGGGACAGTAGAGAATGTCTAAAAATCTAGCCTGTGGGAGTCAGAGGTAGGAAGAATTTTGAGATAGGTTTGAGGTGGATCCAAGACTAGCCATTCTGGACTACACTGGAGGCTAGCTTGGGCAACACTGAGAGACCTTATCTAAAAACAAAACAAGACAAAACAAAGTCTAGGGATTAGGCATATGATTAAGTTGGTAGAGTGTGTGCTTCCAGTGCAGAATGCCCAGGGTTGAGGTCCTGGGGTTGAGCCCTAGCACTGAATGAAAACAGAGGTGGTGGTGCATGCCCACAATTCTAGAACTTAGATGGAGGCAGGAGGATCAGAAGACCAAGGTGATACTTGGCTATGTGGTGAGTTTGATGCCACCCTGGTATATGCAAAACCCTGTATCAAACAAACAAATAAGCACACTCCTAGTGTCTGAGGATGTCCCTCAGTGTTACGAAAGTTACTCGGGATACACAAGACCCTTGTTTAATCTCTAGCACAACAAAATGAAAACTGAGCCAGACCAAAAAATAGGTTCTGCATTCTGAAACTGGTTTCCTCATTTCTAAAACAGGTAGGCGGGTGCACTGTGGCAGCCAAGGGACAACCTGAGGGAAGTGGTTCTCTTCTTTAACCATGTGGGTTCTGAATATTGACCTCAAGTCTGCAGAGAGCAAACATCTTTACCCACCGAGCCATCCTGCTGGCCCTCAACACTGTGCTTTGTCCCCTTAAACTACATCTTTAGGTAAACTGAGGATGATGGCTTCTCTTACCAGGGAGACCTGTGGGACCCCAGGGACATTCAGGAACACTTGAAGCACAGCTGAGGTGAGCAGTGTGCTGTTCCCTGGGCTCCATGGGGCTTCATCGCCAGGCCAAGACTCTGTTTGCCTCCTGGAGAGGTCCTATCAGCATCAGGAACTTCCCACCCAATACCAGGAACAACCAGATGGCTAAAGGCAGTGTAAGAACAGAACCAGAAAGAGACAGAGCAATATGGCACCGCCAGAGCCCAGCTATTGTACTGCAGCAAGCCCTGGCTATCCTAACAAAGCCAAAGCACAAGAAGGTGCTTTAAATCTAACCTTATAAAGACCATAGAGGGCTTTAAAGAGGAAATTACTATATCCCCTAAAGAAATACAGGAAAATACAACCAAACAGGTAATAGAAATTAGTAAAACTGCTTAAGACCAGAAAATGAAAATAGAAGCACAAAAGAAATCACAAACTGAGGGAATCCTGGAGATAGAAAACCTAGGGAAGAGAACAGAAAGGCACAAACATCAGTAAAAGAACACAAGAGACAGAAGAAAGAATCTCAGGTGTAGAAGATACAATTGAAGAAATTGATACACCAAATCAAAGAAAATGTTATATCTAAAAAGTTCCCTGACACAAAATAGCTAAGAAATCTGGGATACTATGAAAAGACCAAGCCTAAGAATAATAGAAAGAGAAGAAGTAGAGGACTCCTAGCTCCCAGGCCCAGAAAAGATTTTCAACAAAATTACAGAAGAAAAATTTCCCAACCTAAAGAAAGAGATGCCTGTAAACATACAAGAAACTTACAAAACACCAAATAGATTGGGCCAGAAAAGAAAACAACCTCACTACATAATAATTAAGACAACAAATGTATAAAACAAAGAAAGAATATTAAAGCTCAAGGGGAGAGGCAAATAACATAGAAGCAGACCCTTCACAATCACATCTGACTTCTCAACAGAGACTCTAAAAGTCAGAAGGGTCCAGGCAGATATCTTGCAGATTCTAAGAGACTGTACATGTCTTCTTTCATTACAATACCTGGTAAAACTTGTAATTACCATAGATGGAGGAAACAAGATAGTGTATGACAAAACCAAATTTAAATAATATCTTTTTCACAAATCCAGCCCTACAAAAGATAATAGGAGGAAATTTCCAACCCAAGAAGGCTAACTCTACCCAAGAAAACATAGGAAATAAACCACCAACATAAAAGTAATAGGATAGACAATCCTTGAGTATTAATATCTCTCAACCTCAGTGGGCTCTGTTACCCAATAAAAAAGACACAGGCTAACAGAGTGGATGCAAAAACAGAATCTATAATTTTGCTGCATACAAGAAACACATCTCAGTAATAAAGGAAGGGCTGAAAAGGGGTTTCCAAACATACAGACCCAAGAAGCTGCAGTAGCTATTCTAATATCTAATAATATAGATCTTCAACCAAAATTAATCAAAAGAAATGGGAAAGGACATTTCATATTCATCAAAGGAAAAATCCACTAAGATGATGTCTCAATTCCGAACATCTATGCCCCAAATGCAAGAGCACCTACATTTGTAAAAGGAACATTACTAAAGCTTAAATCACACATCAAACCCAATAGTGGGAGACTTTGATACCCCACTCTCACCAATGCCAGATCATTGAGACAGAAACTAAACACAGAAATAATAAAAGTAACAGATGTTATTAATCAAATGGACCTAAACAGATATCTACAGAACATTTCACCAAAACACAAAACAATACACATTCTTCTTAGCATCTTAAGGAACCTTCTCCAAAATTGACCACATAGGCAATCACTATGCAAGCTTTAACAGATGCAAGGAAGTTGAAATAACTTCTCATGTCTTATCAGATCACCATGGATTAAAGCTGGACTTCAACAGCAACAGAAACAACAGAAAGCCTACAAACTCATAGAAGGTGAACAACTCTCTACTCACTGACCACTGGGCCAGGAAAGAAATAAAGGAATGAAAGACTTTTTAGATTTCAATGAAAATGAAGGAACAACATACCCAAACATGTGGGACACAATGAAAGCAGTGCTAAGAGGAAAGTTAATAGCACTAAGTGCCTTCATAAAGACATTGGAGAGATCTCATACTAGCAATGTAAAACACTTAAAAACTCTAGAACAAACAAACAAAAAAAAAAAAAAAAAAAAAAAAAAAAAAAAAAAAAAAAAAAAAAAGCAAATACAATCGAGAGGAGAGATGCCAGGAAATAATTAAACTTAGGGCTGAAATCAATAAGTTAGAAACAAATAGAATATAAAGAATCAATGAAATTAAGAGCTGTATTTTTTTTTCCTTTGAGAAAACCAACAAGATAGACAAGCCTTTAGCCCAACTAACTAAAAGGCAGAGAGACAATACACAAATTAACAAAATCAGAAATGAAAAGGGAGACATAACAACAGCCACTAAAGAAATCTAAAGAGTCATTTGGTCTTACTTATAAGGCCTGTACCCCTCAAAATTGAAAAAAAAAAAAACTGAATGAAATTGATGATTTTCTTGATAGATTACACTTACCAAAGCTGAATCAAGATCAAGTAAATAATTTAGGTGTCGTATAGCCTCTAAGAAAATAGAAGTAGTCATCAGAAGTCTCCAAGCCAAAAAGAGCCCAGTGCCAAATGGTTTTAGAGCAGTATTATACCAGAATTTGAAAGAAGACCTAATAACAATACTTTTCAAACTATTAAAAAAACAGAAACAGAGGAATCATTGCCAAACTCACTCTATGAGGCCATAGTCATCCTACTATCAAAAACCACAGAAAAATTCAACAAAGAAAAGAGAGTTTCAGATCAATTTTCCTTATGAACATCGATGCAAAAATACTCAATACTTGCCAACCAAATAAAAAAGAAACCTTAAAAACATCATCTACCATGATCAAGTAGACTTCATCCTAGAAATGCGGCAATGATTCAACATGTGAAATTTTATCAAGGTAATTTATCATATAAACAAACTGAAAAAAAAACATAATAACAAAGTTTGATGCTGAAAAGGCCTTTGACAAAATCCAACAACTTCTCATGACAAAAGTCTTGGAGAGATCAGTGATACAAGGTGCATACCTAAACGCAATAAAGGCAGTATGTAGGAAGTTAATAGCCAACATGAAATTAAATGGGGAGAAACTTAAGCCAAGTCCACTAAAATCAGGGAAAGTCAAGGCCAAAATATATAAAGAACTCAAGAAGTTAGACATCAGGGCCTGAAGAGATGGCACTGACTGCTCTTCCAGAGTCCTGAGTTCAAATCCCAGCAACCACATGGTGGCTCACAACCATCTGTAATGAGATCTGATGCCCTCTTCTGGTGTGTGTGAAGACAGCTACAGTGTACTCATATACATTAAATGAATAAATAAATCTACCTTCCTCCTATCTATTCAATATAGTACTTGAGGTTCTAGCTAGAGCAATGAGGCAATTAGAGTACATTGGGGTGATACAAATTAAAAAGGAAGAAGTTCAAGTATCTCTATTCACAGGTGATATTATAGTATACATAAATAACCCCCAAAACTCTACCAGAGAACTCCTACAGCTGATAAACACCTTCAGCAAAGTGGGTGGATACAAAATTAACTAAAACATAATCAGTAGCCCTCTTTATACAAATGATAAATGGGAAATTAGGGAAACAACACTCTTCATAATAACCACAAATAATATAAAATATCTTGGTATAACTCTGACCAGGCAAGTAAAAGCTCTGCATAACAGGAACTTCAAGTCTCTAAAGAAAGGAATTAAAAGGAACTTCATATAGAAAAACCAAAAAATCTAAGAGAGCTAAAATAATCCCATACAATAAGGAACTTCTGGAGGTATGACTGCTCCTGATTCAAGCTGTTCAACAGAGCATAGTAATAAAAAAACTCACAGGATAATGGTATAAAAACAGACAGGTTAATCAATAGAATAGAATCAAAGATGCAAAACAAATCCACATACACCCTGATACTTGATTTTTGAGAAAGAAGCAAAAACCATTCAATGGGGAAAAAAAAATGAAGCATTTTCAAAAATGGTGCTGGTCTAAGTAGATGTCTGCGTGTAGAACAATGCAAATAGATCCACATTTTCCACCCTGCACAAAACTCAATCCAAGTGGATCAAAGACCTCAACATAAAACTGGATACACTAAGTCTAACAGAAGAGACAGTGGGGAATAACCTTGAACACAGCTTCCTGAACAGAACACCAATAGCTCAGGCACTAAGATCAGCAACTAATAAATGGGACGTTACAAAACTGAAAAGCTTCTGTAAGGCCAAGGACACCATCAATGGGACAAAAGGACAGCCTACTGAATGAGAAATCCTACTTCTGACAGAGGGCTAATATCCAAAATATATAAAGAACTCAAGAAGTTAGACATCAGGGCCTGAAGAGATGGCACTGACTGCTCTTCCAGAGTCCTGAGTTCAAATCCCAGCAACCACATGGTGGCTCACAACCATCTGTAATGAGATCTGATGCCCTCTTCTGGTGTGTGTGAAGACAGCTACAGTGTACTCATATACATTAAATGAATAAATAAATCTTTAAAAAAAGTTAGACACCAACAAACCAAATAATCCAATTAAAAAATGGAGTACAGAGCTTAACAGAATTCTCAACATGGCCAAGGAGCACTTTAAAAAATGTTCAACACCCTTAGACATCAGAGAAGTAAAAAATCAAAATGACTCTGAGATTCCATCTTGCACCCATCAGAATGGCTAAGACCAAAAACTCAAGTGATAGCACCTGCTGGGAAGGATGTAGAGCTAGGGGAGCACTCCTCCATTGCTGATGGGAGGGAGTGCAAACTTGTACAGTCACTTTGGAAATCAATTTGGCAGTTTCTCAGAAAATTAAGAATAGTTGTACCTCAAGACCCAGCTGTACCATTTCTGGCCATATATCCAAAAGATGCAGGGACACTTGATCAATCATGTTCAGAACAGTTTTATTTGTAATAGCCAGAATCTGGAAACAACCTAGACATCTCCCAACTGAGGAATGGATAAACAGAATGTAGAATGTGGTACATCTACACAATGCTATTAAAAACAAAGACATCCTGAAATTTGCAAATTAATGGATGGAATTTGAGAGTATCTTCCCGAGTGAGGTAACAGACCCAGAAAGACAGGAATGGTATATACTTACTTCTAATTGGGCATTAGCTATAAAGTATAGGATAGCCACGCTACAATCCACAGACCCTGCCCCCCAAAACCTAGATAATAAGTAGGTCCCAAGTGAGGGTGTGTGAATTTCATTCAGAAGAGGAAACAAAATAGTCATCAAAGGTGGATGGAGAGAGGGAACAGGGTGCGAGAGGAAGGGAAGGGGGTCATGGGGGTATCAATTAGGTGTATGGGAAGAGGGTATGTGGAAGATGGTTGAGAGTGAGAATAGAAATTGGTGGGGGTATCTCTGGGTTCAGCTGGAGACCTGGGATAAGGGAGGCTATGGAGAGTATACAGGAGTGACCCTAGGTGAGATTTCTACCAGCAGGGTATAGAAACTGAAGTGGTCATTTCCTGTAACCAGGCAGGACTTCCATTGGAGGGAAGGAGATATCAATCCACCCACAAAACCTTAGTTGGCCCAAAATTCTTCCTGCCTATGGAGAAGAGGGAATGGCCAACCAGTGACTTGAGACCTACTCCATGGGAGAGAGCCAACTGCTGACACTATTAATGATACTCTGTTGTTCTTGCAGACAGGAGTCTTGCACAACTGCCATCTGAGACGCTTCATCTAGCAGTTGATGGGAACGGTTGCAGAGACCCACAGCCAAACATCAGACAGAGCTCAGGGAGTCTTGGGTAAGAGTTGGGGATAGAATTGAGAGAGCTGGAGGGGTCAAAGACACCACAAGAAGACCTCCAGTGTCAACTAACTGAGGCCTATGGGAGTTCACAGAGACTGGACCACTCACCAAAGAACATGCATGGATTAGACCTAAGCTTGCTACACATAAGTAACACATGTGCAGCTTGGTCTTCATGTGTATCCCACTACTACTGGAGCAGGAGCTGTCTCTGACTTCCACTCTGCCTCTGGGTGCCTTTCCTCTAGCTGGACTGTTTTTTTCTGGCCTCCGTGGGAAAGGATGTGCTTAGCCCTTATGAGTGCCAAGGTGGGTTGGTACCCAGGGGATGGCTCTCATCTCTAAAGAGAATGGCCAGGAGGATGGGAAAGGGGGGTAAGAGGGTAGGATTGGGAGGAGAGATGGGAAGGGGGTGCAATTAGGATGTAAAATGAATAAATAATGAAACAAAAAAGAGTAGAGGAGGTCTTATATGACCCTTTAGCCTTGGTAAATACCATTGGATTAATATCATTTAACTAAACAAATGTGGGGTAGTAGACTGTGCCAGGGAACTGGGCAAGGTCGAGTGGTTTGGAAGCCTTGACACCTTATACCAGAGGTTTGTAGGTGCTTCATCTGTCTTCGACCAGGCTCCTGTCAAGTGACCACAGCACCCCCGTGGAGAGAATAGTGACAATTAGTCACATAGGGGCAGCACCCCAAGTCCCTCCACACGCAGATGAGTCATCCCTAACATCTCAGACCAAACCAATAGAAAGCACCTGCTGTCAGACCACAACCCACGCCAAAATGTATATAAGATCACATCTGATAGGAATAAAGGTGTGAGAATTGCTCCATCAAGGATTGTCTGAAAGCTTCTGTTATATAGAAGCGGTAACATTTCCTGGAGAAGAGGGTTCTCCCCCTCCCCCAAGCTATCAGAGCTGAAAGCTGCCTGGGTCCACCATGGTTACTTCCTGCCCATGATCCTGCCTGCTCCAACTCCCCTCTCCCCTTTGCTTCACTGCTCTGCTCCTGCAGATCTCCGGGGACAGTGTCTGGTATACAGACAGGCAAATAAATACTTTTTCAATGCTTCCTCATTAAGTCCTTGTAGATAAGTAACATATTTTCTACCACCTTCTTTTGGTCCCCCTGCTCTCCCCATCCTCCCTCTTTTTCCCTCCTCCTCCCCCTGTTCCTGAGACAATGTCTTGCCATGTATCCCAGGCTAACTTCAAACTCACCATCCTCTCACCTAAGCCTCAGAAAGGCTGAAATTACAGTCATGCATTGTCATGCCCAGTGAGATGTCCGTGCTCTATAGGAGCCTGAGGGCTCACAGTATGGATGGAGGTTTGCTGGTACATGCTTTCATGCTCTGGGTGCACAGGTGAAGTTCAGATATGATTACATCATTTCCCATTCTCTTTGCTCCCTTCCACCCTACCCGTGCACATCCCTTTCTCCCTCTCTAAATCGTGGTCTTTTTTTCTTTAGTTGATGTACACGCATGCACCCCTCCCTCCTACACACATGGGGTGGGGAGCTGACTCTTGCTTTTAGAAATTTAAGGAGCTTCACTGTGTCTTCTGAGTTTTACTTAGTGTTTTCCAAGTAAATTGTCTCTGGTATGGCTTAAATTACTTTAACAGACCTGCAATGGTTAAGTACTATTTGTCTATTGGCTAAGTTTCTTGCTAGAATTCCCCTTGTATGGTCTCATAAGATGGGGTATTTGGAAGATGCTTGACCTTGTGTCTTGATAAATACTCACTGAGATAAGATATGTTTCTCTGAAATGGAAAATGCTGTTCAGGCCATCTGCTGGACTGCGCTGGTGGTTTCAGTAGCTGCTCACATTCTTGCTGATTTCCCTTGAATGCATGCCTTTGTTTTTGTGGATCTGTTCATGTAAGCCATCTTTATTTTAATTGGAAAGTTTATTATAAGCAAAATTACTTGTTAATGTCAGGGTAGCTTCTAACACAAGTTGTCCAGGAACTAGCTGCTGGACCTCTTGCTTTTTGGCACCCAGAAAGAACACGGGGTCTGCCGTGGGTTCTGGGCTTCATTTCTGAAAAATGGCCGAACACTTAGCATTTCCAGCTATGCATGAGAATTCAGCATGCTTCTCAAAGCTCTATTTACAATACAGGAAGTTCCTGTTATTTCCTGAAATAAAACACCCGGGGCTTCTAGGTAGTCTAAGGACTTACTGACAATTCGCCCAGCTTTTGCAATAGAGGCTAGATTAGAGTACTTCTTACGTGTACATCTTATTAATCCGAGTGCCCATCACATTGTTCATACATTTGATTATCTCGTGAGGGAAACTTGGACCCACTTTGTCCATTCTCTTGAGGCAGCTGTGAGACTGAGGAGGGGACTGGAGAATAACAGTACTCGCCCTTCTCCCTCCTTTCTCTGGGTAACCTTTCTGCTGTGTGTTGCTCTCTGCCTTGGGTCAGCACGTGATCTGCCTTGTCCACCGATTGCATCATTTCCCTCTCTCCTCATCCTCACTATTATGGCTTCATCGGAGTCATCCAGTTATTGAGAAAGCAAGGTCGTCTGCTCTGCAGAGCAGACACAAATCTTGCTGGGAACTCATGTCAACACCAAGGCTACTATAGGGCAGAAGCTTGTTAGCAATCTGGATTAGTATCTTCCTCAAACCCAGCCTAACCGGGAATAACATGACTACTTTGGTCTCCATGGTTCTGACTCTCATCCCCCCACCACCCCTAAACTTACCTCAGGAACAATTATTTGGCCAACAGCTACCTTTAAAGTTAGGTATTATTTTACAGGTAGCAAAATGCATTTTTGTTTCTGTTTTAAAACGATAGCAGACTCAAGAGCCATCTTCTACTCAGACAAACACAAAAGGCGTAGTGCAGTAAAAAAGTTAGATCCCAGAAGAAAGTTCTTTTTGGAAGATGATGACAGAAGACAAGAGATGGAAGAGGAATCTTCCAAAGACCCAACTGTAATGTTGACCCTGGAATGAGAACTCCCAAATAGGACTAAGACTTCATTAAAATTAAATTTAGTATGCCTCGCTAACTATATTAAAAGCATCTATTTGGAATAAAAAAGGCAACTTGAGAGTAATATATCTGTAGCACAATGACTGGCAAGTGGCTTAATTAATAAATACACAAACTAGTATAATTTATAAAATAAACACAATGCCTATTTGCCAATAGAAAAATGGTCTCGAGCAGATGGCTCAAAAGAGGAGTTGATTTAAAAAGCTAGTAAAAATAACATCTAGTTTATTCATCAGGTAAGAAGAAATTAAAACTACAGTCAGGCACAAATATATAGATGATCGAACGGCCATGATTAAATGGGGCTGGGGAAGTAGTGCAGTTGGCTGGGGGCTTACCTAACATGCCTAACATGAGTTTGATGCCCAGCACTGCATCCATGGTACATACATCCTGCCCATGTGTATGCATACCTGTAACCTCCGGGTTTAGGAGGTGGAACCAGGAGAAGGAAGTTCATTCTGAGGCTAGACAGAAAGTTCAGGGCTAGCCTGGGATACATAAAACCCTGTTCAAATAAACAAGCAAAACTTTAAAGAAGGAAGAATACTGTACCATTCACAAGTTCACAAACACACACCCACACATACACACACACAAATGCATGTACACACACACACACTCAAATAATAAAGATAAATAAATATATAAAGATAAACACAAGAAGGAGGGACAAGAATAAGAGAAGACAAATGAGACCAAATGCGTGTGAACAGGCTGAGCGGCTGTGTCTCGTGTGCTGTTGGGGGAGCCGGGGATGTGGTGGTCCCTTTGGGGTGGGCCAGCAGCCACTGCAGATGAACAAGAGCTTTCCTGTCATAAGCTGATCTCACCCTGGTTTTCATGGGACAATAATAGTTAATACATTCTTTTAAGAAATGTTTTATTTGGCTTTTGTCTTGAGAATTCTCACTTTTTTAAAAAATAAAATTTTGTTATTTATAGTCACCCTGGAGTAATCCATAACATGTCCATGACTTCAACTGTCTTCTTCTAGCTTCTGTTTCCATCGTAGTTAACGTGGGACCTGCATACAGTTTCAATAGATTTGACACTTGGATCCATTATAAACCGCTCAGTTCAATACGAGAGGATATATTTCTGAGTTTCTTCTGAAAAATTTCCTTTGGTATGTAGCATCAAGAATGCTATTACTTTATTCACATTGAGGATACAAGAGTCAGGACAGCTGATTCTGGTGTAAAATTGTAGTGGAAGATATTTTGGACACCACTGCCCCCACGAGCCACCGAGCCTAATAGCAGCTAATCGGCTCTTAGTTGCAGGCGCTTATGAAACCAGTTGGTCAATAAGAAAGGTGAAAAACTGGAAATTAGGCGTACTGAAATGTGAACAGAAAATCAGGGATGATTTACTGCTAAAGGGTAGATTAAAGAACTGGGAGGTCCCTTAAGTCAGTAAAGTACTTGCAAGCCAGGGGACTTGAGTTCAGATGTAAAACCAGGCCTAGGGGCACCCATCTATAATTCCAGCACTGGGAAGGCAGAGACAGGTGATCCATGGTCCTTGCTCATTAGCCAGTGTAGACAAATTAGTGAGCTCAAGATTCAATGAGAGGCCATAACAAAAATAAGTTGGAGAGCCATTGAAGAAGACGCATGGCTTTCACCTTTGACCTTTGACCTTCAGACCCACACGTACACATTCACGTTCACCTACACACACATGCCTCCCCCATATAAAGGGTGAACAAAGCATGTTTAATGCTCTCGGAATTTCTTTTTCATGCGCCGAATGGTGTATATCTACAAATGCTCATTCATGGAATAGTTTGCTAATATTTCTTTACTTCAAAATAAGTAATTTAGGAAGCATAAACTAGAAAGAATGGAAGTGTATATTTGGTGAAAATCAAATGCTGTGCTCTGCTTCTTTTTTTTAAAAAACGGAAGTGATGGTAAATATATTTTCTTCATAAAATATTTCTTGGGATTAAGTTTCTGTCATAAGGCACAGAGAAAGCCTGGAGACATGAAGAGACAGATGAAGAATGCAAAAGTCATTGTGTACTTCAGGAAGTCTCTGGGCAGCTAGGAGATGTCACCCTGTCATTCCATGAAGCGTGGTCTTTCATTATGACCAAATGAACAGAGCGCACCCATTTAAATTTTGAATGTTCTCTCACAAACAAATGCAGCAGTAGCTGCCAGAGGGTAGACACCCTTGGCACAATAGAAACTTGACAGACAGACAAATGGCACCTGCTGTGCTTCAAATGGAAAACAGTTTGGGCTGTGTCCAAATTGTCACCAATTCAGGGAATCAAAGTAAAACCTTTAAAATGCATTTTACCTAGAGGGAGACTTAGGGTAGGGTGGTAAATGCTTCTATAAATTCACTTAAAACACCAACACTGAAGACCACGCAGTCTCTCAGCGTCAGCACTGGGCTGGTTCCAGAAACTTCTCTGGATATCAGAACTGGTAGATGATCAATTCCACTGTATAAAATGGTTTGTAACCCATGCAGTTGCTTCTGTGTAGTTAAGGACTATTTATACTTTATTATATTTATAATGTTGTATAAATGCAGTTGTCACCTGTAATGTTTGGGGAATAAGGGCAAGAATCGAAATCTACACATGTTCAAAGTTGTTTCAAACATTTTCTGTTCACAGCTGGTTGAATTTGGCATGGCTGGATAACCCATGAATACCAACTGCAATTTAAATACCAACTGCATTTTTGGTGTGCATCCAATGAGTGTGCATTTGTGTGTATCATGTGTGTTTGTGTGTATCCTGTGTGTAGCAACAGATGGAGGTCAGAGGTCAATCTCCAGTGTTAGTCCTCACCATCACTGTGTTTGAGGCAGGGCTTCTTGCTGTTCACTGATGTGCACACCATGCTACTTGGCTTGGAAGCATCCAGGGATCCACTTGTCTTCACAACCCATCTCACGATGAGTGTGCAGAGCTTACAGATCCGTGCAACTGTGTCTCAACTTCGACACCCACACTTACTGAGGAAAGCAAAGTCCTCTCTTTATCCACTGAGCACTGTTGCAGCCCCAACTGTATTTTAATTAATTAATTATATTTATTTATTTATTTCTCTATTATATTTCATATTTTAATCAGTGATAATGCACATACAAGCTTTGGTGGAACATTCCACTAGATTAAATGCAATTATCAAGAAAACGAAAGCTGATCTATATGGTGGCAAAAAATATTTGCAAGTTGTTTAAAGGATTGAGATGCACCATATATAAAAAACAACTCAAAAAAAAAAAAAAAAAAAAAAAAAAAAAACTCCAACTAATAAGTGGGCAAAGTACTTGTGCTGACATTTTTTCACAAAATATATTTAAATAGCTGCTGAATTCATGGAACATGCCCAACATCATTAGCCATTTGAGGAATATGAATAAAAGCCGTAATTAAAGACCACTTAATACTTACTATGGGGTTTTATTAAGGGTGTTACAAAAGAAGAAGAGAACGGAGGGAAATTGGAGCCCTTGTATATTTCATGTGGAGGTACAACATGGTGTGACTACAGTGGAAAATGATGTGACTACAGTGGAAAATGGTGTGAATACAGTGGAAAATGGTGTGACTACAGTAGAAAATGGTGTGACTACAGTGGAAAATGGCGTGACTACAGTGGAAAATGGTGTGACTACAGTGGAAAATGGTGTGACTACAGTGGAAAATGGCGTGACTACAGTGGAAAATGGTGTGAGTACAGTGGAAAATGGTGTGACTACAGTGAAAAATGGTGTAAGTACAGTGGAAAATGGTGTGAGTACAGTGGAAAATGGTGTGACTACAGTGGAAAATGGCGTGACTACAGTGAAAAATGGTGTGAGTACAGTGGAAAATGGTGTGAGTACAGTGGAAAATGGTGTGACTACATTGGAAAATGGTGTGAGTACAGTGGAAAATGGTGTGACTACACTGGAAAATGGTGTGACTACATTGAAAAATGGTGTGAGTACAGTGGAAAATGGTGTGAGTACAGTGGAAAATGGTGTGAGTACAGTGGAAAATGGTGTGAGTACAGTGGAAAATGGTGTGACTACATTGGAAAATGGTGTGAGTACAGTGGAAAATGGTGTAAGTACAGTGGAAAATGGTGTGAGTACAGTGGAAAATGGTGTGACTACAGTGGAAAATGGTGTTACTACAGTGGAAAGTGTGGTTTCTCATAATCTGGCTATTCTCTCCTAAATATACATCTGAAAGAATAAACAACTTCTTCTGCTCAGGTGTTTACAGCAGGATTATTGACAACTGTCAAGATCAAGAAAAAACCCCGAATGCCCAGCAGTGGAATGGACAAATAAAATATAATGTACACACACGCACACACAATAGAGTATTACTTAATCTTAAGTGAAGTTTGGGTATATTTGGGTGAATGGATAACACATAATGCTAAGTAAAAAAGCCAGGTCAGATAGCAGAAATATCTAGTGGCCACTTATAGAAAACACCTACAGTGGGCATGTTTGTAGAGACAGAAAATAGAGGTTCCCAGGCACCTGGTAAAGCAGAAGATGGAGGGTGTTTTTCATCAATCAATCAATCAATCAATCAATCAATCAATCAATCAACATGTTTTACGTCCCAATCAGAGATTCCTTTCCATCCTCTCTTCCCAGTCCCTCTCTATCTCCTCAGAGAAGGGGAGGCCTCCCATGGATATCAGCCCATCTGGGTATATCAAGCTGTAGTAGGACCAGGTGCATCTTCTTCTGAGGCTAGACCAGGCTGTCCAGTTAGGGGAAAGGAATCCAAAGGCAGGCAACAGAGTCAGAGACAGCCCTGTGTTCCTGCTGTTAGAGGTCTGACATGAGGACCAGGCTGTACTTCTGTTACATGGGTGTAGGGGATTAGTTCCATCCCGTGCTTGTTTTCTGGTTGGTGGTCCAGTTGGAGAGTGGTTCTTAAACGAGTGCAGTTTCTATGTGAGACCATCAGAGATAGACTGATAGTAGTGATGGCTAGGAGACAGATACTGGTTGCAGAGACAGCTCTGCAACATGTTATTGTCTTTCAAACCACCTAACTGTATGGTGAAAGTGGCAAATTTTATGCTTAATACATTTTGCTACTCAAAAATGTGGTATTTTACTAATATTAAATGGAAACTAGACTTGACAAAAATTTGGCGCGCGCGCGCGCGCACACACACACACACACACACACACACACACACAAACACACACATACACACACAGAGCCTTCTGATCTCCTGTCTACCATTAGTCATGCTTTAAAATGTTTGAGCAACTGTTCTCCAGTGGTATTAGGAAATTTGGGGGCCTGGATCTAACCAGCGTTTTCTAACAGGATGAAATACACATGGCTGAGAAACATTTTAAAAGTGTCAACATTCTTAGTCAGCAGGGAAATGCAAATTAAAATGAACTTGAGCGTTTTCATCTTACCCCAGTCAAAATGACCAAGACTGAAAAAAAAAAACAAGACAGAAATTCTGGCACAGATGGTAGGAAAGGGGGACACCCACTGCCATGTAAGCTGGTGCAGCCACCATGGAAATCAGGGCAGAGGTTCTTCAACAAACTAAAAATAAATCTGCAGTATAATCCAGATACCCAGAGGCTCTATCCTACTACACAGATATTTGCTCATCCATGTTCACTGTTGCTCAATTCCAACAACCTAGACATCCAGAAAGTGATAACTGGATAACGAGAACGTGGTATAGTTATATGATGGACTGCTATTCAGCAGCAGAATGAAGCTATGATATTCACGGGTGAATGGATGGATCTGGAGACGATGACATTGAGGTTGGGGGCTTAGTCAGGGTTACCACTGCTGCGGAACACCATGACCAAAGCAACCTGGAGAGAAAAGGGTCTTCATCTCATAGTTCTACATCATTGAACATCACTGAGGAAAGACAGAAACTCAAGCCCGGCAGGAAGCTGGAGGCAGAGGCTGATGCAGAGGCCATGGAGGGGAGATGCATTCTAGCTTGCTCAGCCTACTTTGCTATAGAATCAAGAACCACCAGCTCATGTGGCCCCACCCACAATGAACTGGGCCTTCCTCCCTCATCTCTTACCAATTAAGAAAATGCCCTAATTGGCTTGCCTGCAGCCTGATCTTATGAAATATCTTTTTTTCAGTTGAGGTTCTTTTCTCTCAGATGACTATATCTTTTATCAAGTTAACGACAACAACAAAACTGGCCAGCAGATGAGGTAGCCCAGGGCAAGAAAGACAAACATTGTGTTTCTGTCACTTGAAGAGGAAGCTTTGGATCCTGAGACAGTGTGTTTGGTTTGGAATACCCACAGGGAGATCAAACAGTTAGCACAGGGCCATCTGGTGCTTTTAAGGGCCGGGAAGTAGAATTCAGTAGATATGAACCTTCTAAATTTTGGTTGACTTTTGTTCAGAATCAGCTGGAAATTATTAATCAAGATGTTCACAACGTGATTAGCTTTAGAAATTTGGCAGACTGAAATTATTGAAGGCTCTGCTTATTATCAGAGAGGCATTGAGTTTTTTATTCTCAACATAATGTTTCTATTAATCAACATGGCTTTCAGTGGCAACACGAACTATAGTCCCCTGAGGAGGCTAAATCCCGAAAATTAACTACTCCTCCTCTCGGACATTCTGGTGTTGCTCAGGGTTAAGGTGTCTGGGGTCAGGACCCGGATGAGCTCCGAATTTTTGTATATCACCTTGCTCTTGGCAACGGTTGCCCTGCTGGTATCCCAGGCGTGACCACTATGTTTGCAGCCTGAGTTTTGGCATTGACTCTGCAGGTGGCTCTTGTGATGGCCCAAGCCTCCTGGCTGTCCGAGGACCAGCCCTGCTCAGCAATGATACGCTCCGTTGTCTGCTGGAACCCCACTCCCATACGCGTTGCTACTGCAGCTCTAGTTCTTGATTTTATTTATTGTTTTCAATACATGCCAACCGCAGATTCCCGTCCCTCCATTCTTCCCATTCGCCACCCTCCCACCTGACTTTCCTTCCCCCAGATCCATTTCCCTTCAGTTCCTCTTCAGAAGTGGGCAGGCCTCACAGGAACAGCCACAAACAGAGCAGAAGATCAGATTAGGAACAAACCTTCATATTAAGGCTCAGTGAGGCAACCCAGTAAGAGGAAAAGGGTCTCAAGAACAGGTGAAAAAAGTCAGAGGAACCCCCACTGTTAGGGATCCCACAGAAATATCAAGCTAATGACCATAACATATATGCAGAGAACATGGCACAGACAAATGCAGGCTCCAAGATTGCGATTTCGTCTCCGAGAACCTCTATGAACCCAGCTTAGTTGAAGACTGTGGGCTGTGTTCTCCTGACATCATCTTCTCCTCTGGCTCCTAAATTTCCTTTCTCCCCTCTTCCATAGGGTTCCCCAAGCTTCATGGGGAGGGACCCAGTAGAGATCTTCAATTTGGGCTCTCTCTGGCTAATGTTTGGCTCTGCATCTGGTCTCCTCAGATCATGGTGGTAACCCCTTTGATGACGATTGGGCTAGGCACTGATCTATGAGTATAAAAGGGTATCGTTAGAGATCATTTTGTTTCCTATCATAAGTTTCTGGGCTATCTAGCCTCCGATTTCTGGTCATCCAGGCAGGGCTAGGCATGCGCTCCCTCTTGTGCTGTGGGCCTCAAGTTAAACCAGTCATTGGTTGGCCACTCCCACAGGTTCTGAGCCTCCAGACTGGATGGATTATAGGTTGAAGATGTGTTGCTGTGTTGGTGTCCTTTCTGGAAGCCTTGCTTGGTTACAGAGGATGCTGGTTCAGGCTCTGAATCCTCCGTTACCAGGCGTCTTTGCTAGGATCACCCTTATAGAATCCTGAGGGCTTCTACAGGACTCGGTTTCCACATCACCCTCTCCCCACAAATACCCTCCAATTTTCGTCTTCTCTCCCTTTATCCCTTCCCACCCACTCTTCCTGCTGCCATCCATATCTGTCCCCAGTCCACTATTTCCTCTTCCAAGTCAGATCCACGCATTCCCCCCGCAGACCCTCTTGTCACTTTGCCTTTCTTGGCCTATGGATTGTAGCACAATTATCCTTCACTTAGCAGCTAATATCAACTTCTAAGTGAGTACACACCATGTTTGTCTTTCTGAGACTATGTTGTCTCACTCGTTTTTTCTAGTTCCACCCATTTGCCTGCAAATTTCACGATGCTGTTTTATAAACAGCCGAGCATGACCCTCATTATGTGAATACACCACATCTGTCTTTTCTTTATCCATTCTTCTGTTGAGGGACATCTAAGTAGTCTCCAGTTTCTGGATATTATGAACATAGTAAAGCAAATGTCTTTGTGGTAGGATGGAGCATCCTTTGGGTATATGGTCAGAAGTGGTATGGCTTAATGTGGTGGATCAATTCCAATTTTTCTGAGAATCCACCATATTGATTTCTAAACTGGCCGTACAAGTTTGCACTCCCACCAGCAAGGAAGGAGTGTTGTCCTTGCGCCACATTCTCACCAGCATGAGCTGTCAGTTGTGTTACTGAATTTAGCCACTGTGGCAGGTATAAGGTGAAATCTCAACGTAGTTTTGATTTGCATTTCCCTGATGGCTGAGGATGTTGAACATTTCTTTTATGTGTTTCTCAGCCATTTTGGTTTCCTCTATCGAGAGAATTTTCTGTTTAGGTCTGTAGCCTACTTTTAACAGAAGTATTTGGTTTGGTGATGTCTAGTTTTTCGAGTTCTTTATATATTTTGGAAATTAGCCTCTGCCACTTTGTCCCTTTGATGATGTCCTTTGCCATACAGAAGCTTTTCAGTTCCATGAGGTCACATTTATTGTTGTTCTTAGTGCCTGTTGGTATTTTGCTTATGAAGTTGTCTACTGTGCCAGACTATTTCCCGCTTTTTCTTTTATCAGGTTCAGTGTATCTAGTTTATGGATACACACATGAGGCTCACTTGGAAATGAATTTTGTGCCGCAGGGTGATAGATATGATGTGTTTGTATTCCTTCACATGTAGACACCCGGAATTATTTGTCCAAAATGCTTTCTTTTTATTCATTGTGCATATCTGGCTTCTTTATAAAAAACTGGGGGTCCATAGGTCTGTTGATTTATCATCTTGGTATTGATTTGATTTTGTTGGCCAAGGTGTCTGCTTTTATGATAGTGCCATGTGGTTTTTGTTACTGTAGCTCTGCAGTATAGTTTGAAATCAGGTATGACGATGCCTTTGGAAGTTCTATTATTGTTCAGGATTGTTTTAGTTATCTTGTTTTTAATTTTCCATGTGAAGTTGAATATTGTCCTTTCAATGTCTGTAAGGAATTGTGTTTAAATTTTGATGCAGATTGTATTGAGTCTTCAGATTGACTTTGGTAGGATAGTCATGTTTGCTACATTAATCTACTGATCCATGAGCATGGGAGACCTTTCCATCCTTTGATGTCTTTTTCTATATTTTTTCAAAAACTTGACATTTTTATCATACAAGTCTTTCACTTTGTTGGTTAGGATTACCCAAGATATTTTATAATATTTGTGGCTATTGTGAAGGGTGTCCTTTCCCTGATGTCTTCTCAGTTTGTTTGTTACTTGTATATAGGAGGACTACAGTTGTTTATTAAACTTAAGCTTGCATCATGTGTGCATCAGCTGTACGAGTTTCCTACTAAATTTTATCTTCTATCATACATACCTTAGCATACCTTATACACATATGTCTATCATCTGTGAATAGCAATACTTAGACATCTTCCTTTCCAGTTTGTATCCCCTTGATCTCCTTTACTATCTTATTGCTCCAGCCAGAACATCAATTACTATACTGAAGAGATATGAAGAAAGTGGACAACCTTGTCTTGTTCCTGATTTTATTATGAGTTTCTCTCCATTCAATTTCATGCTGGCCTTAGGCTTGCTGTAAATTTTCTTTATTATGTTGAGGTGTGTTCCTTGTATTCCAGATCTCTCCAAGACTTTTAACATGGAGGGGTGTTGGATTTCCTCAAAAGTCTTGTCAGCATCTAATTATCATGTAGTTTTTCTTTCAGTTTGTTTATATGGTGGATTTCATTGACATATTTTCAAGGGTTAAATTATCCCTGCATCTCTGGGATGAACTTACTTGGTCATGGTGGATGATGTTTTTGATATTCTAGAATTCAGTTTACAAGTATTTTATTGAGTATTTTTGTATCAATGTTCCTGAGGAAAATTGGTCTGTAATTCTTTTTCTTTGTTGAATTCTTGTGTAGACTGGATATCAGGGTGTCTGTAGACTCAAAATACATTTGGCTTCTGTTTCTAAATTGTGGAATAATTTGAGGATTATTGGTGTTAGATCTTTGAAAGTCTGTTAAAACTCTGTGCTAAAACCATTTGGCCTTGGGCATTTATTTATTTATTTGGGAGACTATTAGTGACTGCTTCCATTTCCTTAAGGGTTATGGGCCTGTTGAATTGTTTATCTGATCTTAATTTAATGTTGGTAAGTGTTATCTCCTGAGAAAATGATACATATCTTTTAGATTTTCCCAGGTTTTTGGAGTACAGGTTTTGGAAGTTAGATGTAATGGTGCATTAATTTTCTTCATGCCTGTTGTTCTATGCATGGCTTTATTATTTTGGATATTTTGTCATCCTGTAAGTTAATTTGGAAAAGGGTGTGTCTACACCTTGAAGAACCAGCTCATTGTTTCATTCGTTCTTTATGTTCTCATTGTTTCTATTTTATTGATTTTAGCCCCGAGTTTAATCATTTCCTGTTATCCCCTCCTTTTAGGTGTTGTCTCAGTTTGAATATGCTTGGCTCAGGGAGTGGCACAATTTGGTGGTGTGGCCTTGTTGGAATAGGTGCGCCAGTGTGGACCTGGACTTTAAGAGCCTGATCCTAGTTGCCTGGAAGCCAGTCTTCTCCTTTCTGTCTTTGGATGGAGATGTAGAACTCTCAGCTCCTCCATCTCCACATATGCCTGGATGCTGCCATGCTCTTGGCTTGATGATAATGGACTGAACCTTTGAACCTGTAAGCCAGCCCCAATTAATATTGTCCTTATAAGAGTTACCTTGGCCATGGTGTGTCTTCACAGCAGTCAGTAAAACTCTAAGACAGGTGTGCTTACTTCTTTTGATTCTAGAGCTCTCAGGTGATGTTGAGATGTCAGTATGAGCTGTCTCCAGTTTGTTTATGTAGGCACCTAGTGCTATGAACTTTCCACTTACTACTGCTTTTCTTGTGTCCCATAATTTTGGGTATGTTGTAAGATCAATGAATCGTTGCAAGGCTAACTATGCAAGCCTGCCCGTCTCTGTCTGTTGATTCCTAGTTATACTCTCTCCAAACATCATGTGTCCTCCCATGGGTCCTGTTTCAGTAGAACACCATGTGAGTCTGTTTTCCCAGAAACATCACATGAGTCTATCACTTGACAGACCCAGAAACTTCTACTTCATGTCCAAGTCCTTCTGGCTTTTAGAGTGTCCATTGAGAACTTGCATGTAGTTTTAACAGATCTCCCTTTATATGTTACTTGGCCTTTTCCCCTTGCAGCTTTTAGCATTTTTCTTTCTTCTGTACAGTCAGTGTTTCGATTATTATGTAGTGAGGGACTTTTCTTTTTCTCTTTTTTAAAAATTTGACTTACAATTTAATTTATCCAAGTGACTATGTAGCATATGAAATTGAAGAAATCAAATCAGAAATTCCATCAGTGTCATAAAGTATCACAGTAATAAAAAAAGACACTCGTGGAAATATGATAAATAATAATAAACACCAGTTAATATAACTTCTGTAGAGATTCATACAGGTTGGAAATACTATTCTGTTTAAAAAATTAATCCATTTATTTACAATCCAGCTGTTTCCTCTCCCAGTTCCCCTCCCACCATTGCTCACCCCATTCTTTCTACCCCATCTCTGTGAAGATGCTCCCCCACCATCAGCCCCTTAGGGGGGGAGCCTCATGTGTCTCAAGGGCTCAGCACATCTTCTCCCACTGAGGCCAGACCAGGCAGTCCTGCTGTATACGTGTTGGGCGCCTCAGACCAGCTCCTGGTTACAGTGTCTGGGAGCTCCCAGGGGTTCAGTTTAGTTGAGACTGCTGGTCTCCTCATTTTCTTCTTCAATCCTTTCCCTAATTCAACCATAGGAGTCCCTGACTTCATTCCATTGGTTGGGTGTAAGTATCTGCATCTGTGTCAGTCAGCTGCTGGGTGGGCCTCTCAGAGGAGACCTCCTGTCTGT